>NW_027523423.1:0-48509 GCF_052094955.1 Ictidomys tridecemlineatus | reverse complement strand
TGAAAGTTTCATCAAGATTGGGTGAAAAAGTGTGTGCTGAGATTTCTGGCAACTCGTAGTTTTTTGGAAGCTTGGCAGGCCCTTTCCATGAAAGTGATTCTCGCCAGTCTCTGCTTAGGGCTACATCAACAGGAAACAAACCATAGAGATAGAACTTGAAACTGCTTTATTGTGTCAAGTTTCAAAGAGCTAGCACAAACCGTGTTTGATTTAGAGTTCCAAATACATGTAATTGTATAGGAGAAAACAGAGTGAAACCTCAAAATGAAACCGGTTACTGCCAACGAACGGTTAACCTAGAAGAACAAAATTTGGCGAGCCAAGTGGGATTGGAGTACTGATGATAACCTGAAAGTTTCATCAAGATTGGGTGAAAAAGTGTGTGCTGAGATTTCTGGCAACTCGTAGTTTTTTGGAAGCTTGGCAGGCCCTTTCATGAAAGTGATTCTCGCCAGTCTCTGCTTAGGGCTACATCAACAGCAAACAAACCATAGAGATAGAACTTGAAACTGCTTTATTGTGTCAAGTTTTCAGAGAGCTAGCACAAACCGTGTTTGATATAGAGTTCCAAATACATGTATCCCTATAGGAGAAAACAGAGTGAAACCTCAAAATGAAACCGGTTACTGCCAACGAACGGTTTAACCTAGAAGAACGAAATTTGGCGAGCCAAGTGGGATTGGAGTACTGATCATTACCTGAAAGTTTCATCAATATGGGTGAAAAAGGGTGTGCTGAGATTTCAGGCAACTCGTAGTTTTTTGGAAGCTTGGCAGGCCCTTTCCATGAAAGTGATTCTCGCCAGTCTCTGCTTAGGGCTACATCAACAGCAAACAAAACATAGAGACAGAACTTGAAAACTGCTTTATTGTATCAAGTTTCAAAGAGCTAGCACAAACCGTGTTTGATTTAGAGTTGCAAATACATGTATCCCTATAGGAGAAAACAGAGTGAAACCTCAAAATGAAACCGGTTACTGCCAACGAACGGTTTAACCTAGAAGAACGAAATTTGGCGAGCCAAGTGGGATTGGTGTACTGATCATTACCTGAAAGTTTCATCAAGATTGGGTGAAAAAGTGTGTGCTGAGATTTCAGGCAACTCGTTGTTTTTTGGAAGCTTGGCAGGCCCTTTCCATGAAAGTGATTCTCACCAGTCTCTGCTTAGGGCTACATCAACAGCAAACAAACTACAGAGATAGAACTTGAAACTGTTTTATTGTGTCAAGTTCAAAGTGCTAGCACAAACCGTGTTTGATTTAGAGTTCCAAATACATGTATCCCTATAGGAGAAAACAGAGTGAAACCTCAAAATGAAACCGGTTACTGCCAACGAACGGTTTAACCTAGAAGAACAAAATTTGGCGAGCCAAGTGGGATTGGTGTACTGATCATTACCTGAAATTTTCATCATGATTGGGTGAAAAAGTGTGTGCTGAGATGTCAGGCAACTCGTAGTTTTTTGGAAGCTTGGCAGGCCCTTTCCATGAAAGTGATTCTCGCCAGTCTCTGCTTAGGGCTACATCAACAGCAAACAAAACATAGAGACAGAACTTGAAACTGCTTTATTATGTCAAGTTTCAAAGAGCTAGCACAAACCGTGTTTGTTTTAGAGTTCCAAATACATGTATCCCTATAGGAGATAACAGAGTGAAACCTCAAAATGAAACCGGTTACTGCCAACGAACGGTTTAACCTAGAAGAACGAAATTTGGCGAGCCAAGTGGGATTGGTGTACTGATCATTACCTGAAAGTTTCATCAAGATTGGGTGAAAAAGTGTGTGCTGAGATGTCAGGCAACTCGTAGTTTTTTGGAAGCTTGGCAGGCCCTTTCCATGAAAGTGATTCTCGCCAGTCTCTGCTTAGGGCTACATCAACAGCAAACAAACCATAGAGATAGAACTTGAAACTGCTTTATTGTGTCAAGTTTCAAAGAGCTAGCACAAACCGTGTTTGATTTAGAGTTCCAAATACATGTATCCCTATAGGAGAAAACAGAGTGAAACCTCAAAATGAAACCGGTAACTGCCAACGAACGGTTTAACCTAGAAGAACAAAATTTGGCGAGCCAAGTAGGATTGGTGTACTGATCATTACCTGAAAGTTTCATCAAGATTGGGTGAAAAAGTGTGTGCTGAGATTTCAGGCAACTCGTAGTTTTTGGAAGCTTGGCAGGCCCTTTCCATGAAAGTGATTCTCGCCAGTCTCTGCTTAGGGCTACATCAACAGAAAACAAACCATAGAGATAGAACTTGAAACTGCTCTATTGTGTCAAGATTCAAAGAGCTAGCACAAACCGTGTTTGATTTAGAGTTCCAAATACATGTATCCCTATAGGAGAAAAAAGAGTGAAACCTCAAAATGAAACCGGTTACTGCCAACGAACGGTTTAACCTAGAAGAACGAAATTTGGCGATCCAAGTGGGATTGGTGTACTGATCATTACCAAAAAGTTTCATCAAGATTAGGTGAAAAAGTGTGTGCTGAGATTTCAGGCAACTCTTTGTTTTTGGAAGCTTGGCAGGCCCTTTCAATGAAACTGATTTCTCACCAGTCTCTGCTTAGGGCTACATCAACAGCAAACAAACCATAGAGATAGAACTTGAAACTGTTTTATTGTCTCAAGTTTCAAAGAGCTAGCACAAAACCGTGTTTGATTTAGAGTTCCAAATACATGTATCCCTATAGGAGAAAACAGAGTGAAACCTCAAAATGAAACCGGTTACTGCCAACGAACGGTTTAACCTAGAAGAACGAAATTTGGCGAGCCAAGTGGGATTGGTGTACTGATCATTACCTGAAAGTTTCATCATGATTGGGTGAAAAAGTGTGTGCTGAGATGTCAGGCAACAAGTAGTTTTTTGGAAGCTTGGCAGGCCCTTTCCATGAAAGTGATTCTCGCCAGTCTCTGCTTAGGGCTACATCAACAGCAAACAAAACATAGAGACAGAACTTGAAACTGCTTTATTGTGTCAAGTTTCAAAGAGCTAGCACAAACCGTGTTTGATTTAGAGTTCCAAATACATGTATCCCTATAGGAGAAAACAGAAGTGAAACCTCAAAATGAACCGGTTACTGCCAACGAACGGTTTAACCTAGAAGAACGAAATTTGGCGAGCCAAGTGGGATTGGTGTACTGATCATTACCTGAAAGTTTCATCAAGATTGGGTGAAAAAGTGTGTGCTGAGATGTCAGGCAACTCGTAGTTTTTTGGAAGCTTGGCAGGCCCTTTCCATGAAAGTGATTCTCGCCAGTCTCTGCTTAGGGCTACATCAACAGCAAACAAAACATAGAGACAGAACTTGAAACTGCTTATTGTGTCAAGTTTCAAAGAGCTAGCACAAACCGTGTTTGTTTTAGAGTTCCAAATACATGTATCCCTATAGGAGAAAACAGAGTGAAAACTCAAAATGAAACCGGTTACTGCCAACGAAAGGTTTAACCTAGAAGAACGAAATTTGGCGAGCCAAGTGGGATTGGTGTACTGATCATTACCTGAAAGTTTCATCAAGATTGGGTGAAAAAGGGTGTGCTGAGATTTCAGGAAACTCGTAGTTTTTTGGAAGCTTGGCAGGCCCTTTCCATGAAAGTGATTCTCGCCAGTCTCTGCTTAGGGCTACATCAACAGCAAACAAACCATAGAGATAGAACTTGAAACTGCTCTATTGTGTCAAGTTTCAAAGAGCTAGCACAAACGTGTTTGATTTAGAGTTCCAAATACATGTATCCCTATAGGAGAAAAAAGAGTGAAACCTCAAAATGAAACCGGTTACTGCCAACGAACGGTTTAACCTAGAAGAACGAAATTTGGCGAGCCAAGTGGGATTGGTGTACTGATCATTACCTGAAAGTTTCATCAAGATTGGGTGAAAAAGGGTGTGCTGAGATTTCAGGAAACTCGTAGTTTTTTGGAAGCTTGGCAGGCCCTTTCCATGAAAGTGATTCTCGCCAGTCTCTGCTTAGGGCTACATCAACAGCAAACAAACCATAGAGATAGAACTTGAAACTGCTCTATTGTGTCAAGTTTTCAAAGAGCTAGCACAAACCGTGTTTGATTTAGAGTTCCAAATACATGTATCCCTATAGGAGAAAAAGAGTGAAACCTCAAAATGAAAACCGGTTACTGCCAACGAACGGTTTAACCTAGAAGAACGAAATTTGGCGAGCCAAGTGGGATTGGTGTACTGATCATTACCTGAAAGTTTCATCAATATTGGGTGAAAAAGGGTGTGCTGAGATTTCAGGCAACTCGTAGTTTTTTGGAAGCTTGGCAGGCCCTTTCCATGAAAGTGATTCTCGCCAGTCTCTGCTTAGGGCTACATCAACAGCAAACAAACGATAGAGATAGAACTTGAAACTGCTTTATTGTGTCAAGTTTCAAAGAGCTACCACAAACCGTGTTTGATTTAGAGTTCCAAATACATGTATCCCTATAGGAGAAAACAGAGTGAAACCTCAAAATGAAACCGGTTACTGCCAACGAAAGGTTTAACCTAGAAGAACGAAATTTGGCGAGCCAACTGGGATTGGTGTACTGATCATTACCTGAAAGTTTCATCAAGATTGGGTGAAAAAGGGTGTGCTGACATTTCAGGAAACTCGTAGTTTTTTGGAAGCTTGGCAGGCCCTTTCCTTGAAAGTGATTCTCGCCAGTCTCTGCTTAGGGCTACATCAACAGCAATCAAACCATAGAGATAGAACTTGAAACTGCTTTATTGTGTCAAGTTTCAAAGAGCTAGCACAAACGGTGTTTGATTTAGAGTTCCAAATACATGTATCCCTATAGGAGAAAACAGAGTGAAACCTCAAAACGAAACCGGTTACTGCCAACGAACGGTTTAAACTAGAAGAACGAAATTTGGTGATCCAAGTGGGAATGGTGTACTGATCATGACCTGAAAGTTTCATCAAGATTGGGTGAAAAAGTGTGTGCTGAGATTTCAGGCAACTCGTAGTTTTTTGGAAGCTTGGCAGGCCCTTTCCATGAAAGTGATTCTCGCCAGTCTCTGCTTAGGGCTACATCAACAGCAAAGAAACCATAGACATAGAACTTGAAACTGCTTTATTGTGTCAAGTTTCAAAGAGCTAGCACAAACCGTGTTTGATTTAGAGTTCCAAATACATGTATCACTATAGGAGAAAACAGAGTGAAACCTCAAAATGAAACCGGTTACTGCCAATGAACGGTTTAACCTAGAAGAACGAAATTTGGTGAGCCAAGTGGGATTGGTGTACTGATCAATACCTGAAAGTTTCATCAAGATTGGGTGAAAAAGTGTGTGCTGAGATTTCAGGCAACTCGTAGTTTTTTGGAAGCTTGGCAGGCCCTTTCCATGAAAGTGATTCTCGCCAGTCTCTGCTTAGGGCTACATCAACAGCAAACAAACCATAGAGATAGAACTTGAAACTGCTTTATTGTGTCAAGTTTCAGAGAGCTAGCACAAACGTGTTTGGTTTTTGAGTTCCAAATACATGTATCCCTATAGGAGAAAACAGAGTGAAACCTCAAAATGAAACCGGTTACTGCCAACGAACGGTTTAATCTAGAAGAAAGAAATTTGGCGAGCCAAGTGGGATTGGTGTACTGATCATTACCTGAAAGTTTCATCAAAACTGGGTTAAAAAGTGTGTGCTGAGATTTCGGGCAACTCGTAGTTTTTTGGAATCTTGGCAGGCCCTTTCCATGAAAGTGATTCTCGCCAGTCTCTGCTTAGGGCTACATCAACAGCAAACAAACCATAGAGATTGAACTTGAAACTGCTTTATTGTGTCAAGTTTCAAAGAGCTAGCACAAACCGTGTTTGATTTAGAGTTCCAAATACATGTATCCCTATAGGAGAAAACAGAGTGAAACCTCAAAATGAAACAGGTTACTGCCAACGAACGGTTTAACCTAGAAGAACGAATTTGGCGAGCCAAGTGGGATGGTGTACTGATCATTACCTGAAAGTTTCATCAAGATTGGGTGAAAAAAGGGTGTGCTGAGATTTCAGGCAACTCGTAGTTTTTTGAAGGTTGGCAGGCCTTTCCATGAAAGTGATTCTGGCAAGTCTCTGCTTAGGGCTACATCAACAGCAAACAAACCATAGAGATAGAACTTGAAACTGCTTTATTGTGTCAAGTTTCAAAGAGCTACCACAAACCGTGTTTGATTTAGAGTTCCAAATACATGTATCCCTATAGGAGAAAACAGAGTGAAACCTCAAAATAAAACCGGTTACTGCCAACGAAAGGTTTAATCTAGAAGAACGAAATTTGGCGAGCCAAGTGGGATTGGTGTACTGATCATTACCTGAAAGTTTCATCAAGATTGGGAGAAAAAGGGTGTGCTGAGATTTCAGGCAACTCGTAGATTTTTGGAAGCTTGGCAGGCCCTTTCCATGAAAGTGATTCTCGCCAGTCTCTGCTTAGGGCTATATCAACAGCAAACAAACCATAGAGATAGAACTTGAAACTGCTTTATTGTGTCAAGTTTCAAAGAGCTAGCACAAAACCGTGTTTGATTTAGAGTTCCAAATACATGTATCCCTATAGGAGAAAACAGAGTGAAACCTCAAAATGAAACCGGTTACTGCCAACGAACGGTTTAACCTAGAAGAACGAAATTTGGCGAGCCAAGTGGGATTGGTGTACTGATCATTACCTGAAAGTTTCATCAAGATTGGGAGAAAAAGGGTGTGCTGAGATTTCAGGCAACTCGTAGTTTTTTGGAAGCTTGGCAGGCCCTTTCCATGAAAGGGATTCTCGCCAGTCTCTGCTAAGGGCTACATCAACAGCAAACAAACCATAGAGATAGAACTTGAAACTGCTTTATTGTGTCAAGTTTCAAAGAGCTAGCACAAACCGTGTTTGATTTAGAGTTCCAAATACATGTATCCCTATAGGAGAAAACAGAGTGAAACCTCAAAATGAAACCGGTTACTGCCAACGAACGGTTAAACCTAGAAGAATGAAATTTGGCGAGCCAAGTGGGATTGGAGTACTGATCATAACCTGAAAGTTTCATCAAGATTGGGTGAAAAAGTGTGTGCTGAGATTTCTGGCAACTCGTAGTTTTTTGGAAGCTTGGCAGGCCCTTTCCATGAAAGTGATTCTCGCCAGTCTCTGCTTAGGGCTACATCAACAGGAAACAAACCATAGAGATAGAACTTGAAACTGCTTTATTGTGTCAAGTTTCAAAGAGCTAGCACAAACCGTGTTTGATTTAGAGTTCCAAATACATGTAATTGTATAGGAGAAAACAGAGTGAAACCTCAAATGAAACCGGTTACTGCCAACGAACGGTTTAACCTAGAAGAACAAAATTTGGCGAGCCAAGTGGGATTGGAGTACTGATGATAACCTGAAAGTTTCATCAAGATTGGGTGAAAAAGTGGTGCTGAGATTTCTGGCAACTCGTAGTTTTTTGGAAGCTTGGCAGGCCCTTTCCATGAAAGTGATTCTCGCCAGTCTCTGCTTAGGGCTACATCAACAGCAAACAAACCATAGAGATAGAACTTGAAACTGCTTTATTGTGTCAAGTTTCAGAGAGCTAGCACAAACCGTGTTTGATATAGAGTTCCAAATACATGTATCCCTATAGGAGAAAACAGAGTGAAACCTCAAAATGAAACCGGTTACTGCCAACGAACGGTTTAACCTAGAAGAACGAAATTTGGCGAGCCAAGTGGGATTGGAGTACTGATCATTACCTGAAAGTTTCATCAAGATTGGGTGAAAAAGGGTGTGCTGAGATTTCAGGCAACTCGTAGTTTTTTGGAAGCTTGGCAGGCCCTTTCATGAAAGTGATTCTCGCCAGTCTCTGCTTAGGGCTACATCAACAGCAAACAAACCATAGAGATAGAACTTGAAACTGCTTTATTGTGTCAAGTTTCAAAGAGCTAGCACAAACCGTGTTTGATTTAGAGTTCCAAATACATGTAATTGTATAGGAGAAAACAGAGTGAAACCTCAAAATGAAACCGGTTACTGCCAACGAACGGTTTAATCTAGAAGAAACAAATTTGGCGAGCCAAGTGGGAATGGTGTACTGATCATTACCTGAAAGTTTCATCAAGATTGGGTGAAAAAGTGTGTGCTGAGATTTCAGGCAACTCGTAGTTTTTGGAAGCTTGGCAGGCCCTTTCAATGAAAGTGATTCTCGACAGTCTTGCTTAGGGCTACATCAACAGCAAACAAACCATAGAGACAGAACTTGAACTGCTTTATTGTGTCAAGTTTCAAAGAGCTAGCACAAACCGTGTTTGATTTAGAGTTCCAAATACATGTATCCCTATAGGAGAAAACAGAGTGAAACCTCGAAATGAAACCGGTTACTGCCAACGAACGGTTTAACCTAGAAGAACGAAATTTGGCGAGCCAAGTGGGATTGGTGTACTGATCATTACCTGAAAGTTTCATCAAGATAGGGTGAAAAAGTGTGTGCTGAGATTTCAGGCAACTCGTAGTTTTTTGGAAGCTTGGCAGGCCCTTTTCATGAAAGTGATTCTCGCCAGTCTCTGCTTAGGGCTACATCAACAGCAAACAAACCATAGAGATAGAACTTGAAACTGCTTTATTGTGTCAAGTTTCAAAGAGCTAGCACAAACCGTGTTTGATTTAGAGTTCCAAATACATGTATCCCTATAGGAGAAAACAGAGTGAAACCTCAAAATGAAACCGGTTACTGCCAACGAACGGTTTAACCTAGAAGAACGAAATTTGGCGAGCCAAGTGGGATTGGAGTACTGATCATAACCTGAAAGTTTCATCAAGATTGGGTGAAAAAGTGTGTGCTGAGATTTCTGGCAACTCGTAGTTTTTTGGAAGCTTGGCAGGCCCTTTCCATGAAAGTGATTCTCGCGAGTCTCTGCTTAGGGCTACATCAACAGCAAACAAACCATAGAGATCGAACTTGAAACTGCTTTATTGTGTCAAGTTTCAGAGAGATAGCACAAACCGTGTTTGATTTAGTGTTCCAAATACATGCATCCCTATAGGAGAAAACAGAGTGAAACCTCAAAATGAAACCGTTACTGCCAACGAACGATTTAACCTAGAAGAACGAAATTTGGCGAGCAAAGTGGGATTGGTGTACTGATCATTACCTGAAAGAATCATCAAGATTGGGTGAAAAAATGTTGGCTGAGATTTCAGGCAACTCGTAGTTTTTGGAAGCTTGGCAGGCCCTTTCCATGAAAGTGATTCTCGCCAGTCTCTGCTTAGGGCTACATCAACAGCAAACAAACCATAGACATAGAACTTGAAACTGCTTTATTGTGTCAAGTTTCAAAGAGCTAGCACAAACCGTGTTTGATTTAGAGTTCCAAATACATGTATCCCTGTAGGGGAAAACAGAGTGAAACCTCAAAATGAAACCGGTTACTGCCAACGAACGGTTTAACCTAGAAGAACGAAATTTGGCGAGCCAAGTGGGATTGGTGTACTGATCATTACCTGAAAGTTTCATCAAGATTGGGTGAAAAAGTGTGTGCTGAGATTTCTGGCAACTCGTAGTTTTTTGGAAGCTTGGCAGGCCCTTTCCATGAAAGTGATTCTCGCCAGTCTCTGCTTAGGGCTACATCAACAGCAAAAAACCATAGAGAGAGAACTTGAAACTGCTTTATTGTGTCAAGTTTCAAAGAGCTAGCACAAACCGTGTTTAATTTAGAGTTCCAAATACATGTATCCCTATAGGAGAAAACAGAGTGAAACCTCAAAATGAAACCGGTTACTGCCAACGAACGGTTTAACCTACAAGAACGAAATTTTGGCGAGCCAAGTGGGATTGGTGTACTGATCATTACCTGAAAGTTTCATCAAGATTGGGTGAAAAAGTGTGTGCTGAGATTTCTGGCAACTCGTAGTTTTTTGGAAGCTTGGCAGGCCCTTTCCATGAAAGTGATTCTCGCCAGTCTCTGCTTAGGGCTACATCAACAGCAAACAAACCATAGAGATAGAACTTGAAACTGCTTTATTGTGTCAAGTTTCAAAGAGCTAGCACAAACCGTGTTTGATTTAGAGTTCCAAATACATGTATCCCTATAGGAGAAAACAAAGAGAAACCTCAAAATGAAACCGGTTACTGCCAAGGAACGGTTTAACCTAGAAGAACGAAATTTGGCGAGCCAAGTGGGATTGGTGTACTGATCATTACCTGAAAGTTTCATCAAGATTGGGTGAAAAAGTGTGTTCTGAGATTTCAGGCAACTCGTAGTTTTTTGGAAGCTTGGCAGGCCCTTTCCATGAAAGTGATTCTCGCCAGTCTCTGCTTAGGCTACATCAACAGCAAACAAAACATAGAGATGGAACTTGAAACTTCTTTATTGTGTCAAGTTTCAAAGAGCTAGCACAAACCGTGTGTTGATTTAGAGTTCCAAATACATGTATCCCTAAAGGAGAAAACAGAGTGAAACCTCAAAATGAAACCGGTTACTGCCAACGATCGGTTTAACCTAGAAGAACGAAATTTGGCGAGCCAAGTGGGATTGGTGTACTGATCATTACCGGAAAGTTTCATCAAGATTGGGTGAAAAAGTGTGTGCTGAGATTTCAGGCAACTCGTAGTTTTTTGGAAGCTTGGCAGGCCCTTTACATGAAAGTGATTCTCGCCAGTCTCTGCTTAGGGCTACCTCAACAGAAAACAAACCATAGAGACAGAACTTGAAACTGCTTTATTGCGTCAAGTTTCAAAGAGCTAGCACAAACCGTGTTTGATTTAGAGTTCCAAATACATGTATCCCTATAGGAGAAAACAGAGTGAAACCTCAAAATGAAACCGGGTTACTGCCAACGAACGGTTTAACTAGAAGATCGCAATTTGGCGAGCCAAGTGGGATTGGTGTACTGATCATTATCTGAAAATTTCAATAAGATTGGGTTAAAAAGTGTGTGCTGAGATTTCTGGCAACTCGTAGTTTTTTGGAAGCTTGGCAGGCCCTTTCCATGAAAGTGATTCTCGCCAGTCTCTGCTTAGGGCTACATCAACAGCAAACAAACCATAGAGATAGAACTTGAAACTGCTTTATTGTGTCAAGTTTCAAAGAGCTAGCACAAACCGTGTTTGATTTAGAGTTCCAAATACATGTATCCCTATAGGAGAAAACAGAGTGAAACCTCAAAATGAAACCGGTTACTGCCAACGAACGGTTTAACCTAGAAAAACGAAATTTGGCGAGCCAAGTGGGATTGGTGTACTGATCATTACCTGAAAGTTTCATCAAGATTGGGTGAAAAAGTGTGTGCTGAGATTTCAGGCAACTCGTAGTTTTTTGGAAGCTTGGCAGGCCCTTTCCATGAAAGTGATTCTCGCCAGTCTCTGCTTAGGGCTACATCAACAGCAAACAAACCAAAGAGATAGAACTTGAAACTTCTTTATTGTGTCAAGTTTCAAAGAGCTAGCACAAACCGTGTTTGATTTAGAGTTCCAAATATATGTATCCCTATAGGAGAAAACAGAGTGAAACCTCAAAATGAAACCGTTACTGCCAAGGAACGGTTTAACCTAGAAGAACGAAATTTGGCGAGCCAAGTGGGATTGGTGTACTGATCCTTACCTGAAAGAACCATCAAGATTGGGTGAAAAAATGTTGGCTGAGATTTCAGGCAACTCGTAGTTTTTTGGAAGCTTGGCAGGCCCTTTCCATGAAAGTGATTCTCGCCAGTCTCTGCTTAGGGCTACATCAACAGCAAACAAACCATAGAGATAGAACTTGAAACTGCTTTATTTTGTCAAGTTTAAAAGAGCTAGCACAAACCGTGTTTGATTTAGAGTTCCAAATACATGTATCCCTATAGGAGAAAACAGAGTGAAACCTCAAAATGAAACCGGTTACTGCCAACGAACGGTTTAACCTAGAAGAACGAAATTTGGCGAGCCAAGTGGGATTGGTGTACTGATCATTACCTGAAAGTTTCATCAAGATTGGGTGAAAAAGGGTGTGCTGAGATTTCAGGCAACTCGTAGTTTTTTGGAAGCTTGGCAGGCCCTTTCCAAGAAAGTGATTCTCGCCAGTCTCTGCTTAGGGCTATATCAACAGCAAACAAACCATAGAGACAGAACTTGAAACTGCTTTATTGTGTCAAGTTTCAAAGAGCTAGCACAAACCGTGTTTGATTTAGAGTTCCAAATACATGTATCCCTATAGGAGAAAACAGAGTGAAACCTCAAAATATAACGGGTTAATGCCAACGAATGGTTTAACCTAAAAGAACGAAATTTGGCGAGCCAAGTGGGATTGGTGTACAGATCATTACCTGAAAGTTTCATCAAGATTGTTTGAAAAAGTGTGTGCTGAGGTTTCTGGCAACTCGTAGTTTTTTGGAAGCTTGGCAGGCCCTTTCCATGAAAGTGATTCTCGCCAGTCTCTGCTTAGGGCTACATCAACAGCAAACAAACCATAGAGATAGAACTTGAAACTGCTTTATTGTGTCAAGTTTCAAAAAGCTAGCACAAACCGTGTTTGATTTAGAGTTCCAAATACATGTATCCCTATAGGAGAAAACAGAGTGAAACCTCAAAATGAAACCGGTTACTGCCAACGAACGGTTTAACCTAGAAGAACAAAATTTGGCGAGCCAAGTGGGATTGGTGTACTGATCATTACCTGAAAGTTTCATCAAGATTGGGTGAAAAAGTGTGTGCTGAGATTTCTGGCAACTCGTAGTTTTTTGGAAGCTTGGCAGGCCCTTTCCATGAAAGTGATTCTCGCCAGTCTCTGCTTAGGGCTACATCAACAGCAAACAAACCATAGAGATAGAACTTGAAACTGCTGTACTGCGTCAAGTTTCAAAGAGCTAGCACAAACCGTGTTTGATTTAGAGTTCCAAATACATGTATCCCTATAGGAGAAAACAGAGTGAAACCTCAAAATGAAACCGGTTACTGCCAACGAACGGTTTAACCTAGAAGAACGAAATTTGGCGAGCCAAGTGGGATTGGTGTACTGATCATTACCTGAAAGTTTCATCAAGATTGGGTGAAAAAGTGTGTGCTGAGATTTCAGGCAACTAGTAGTTTTTTGGAAGCTTGGAAGGCCCTTTCCATGAAAGTGATTCTCGCCAGTCTCTGCTTAGGGCTACATTAACAGCAAACAAACCATAGAGATAGAACTTGAAACTGCTTTATTGTGTCAAGTTTCAAAGAGCTAGCACAAACCGTGTTTGATTTAGAGTTCCAAATACATGTATCCCTATAGGAGAAAACAGAGTGAAACCTCAAATGAAACCGGTTACTGCCAACGAACGGTTTAACCTAGAAGAACGAAATTTGGCGAGCCAAGTGGGATTGGTGTACTGATCATTACCTGAAAGTTTCATCAAGATTGGGTGAAAAAGTGTGTGCTGAGATTTCAGGCAACTCGTAGTTTTTTGGAAGCTTGGCAGGCCCTTTCCATGAAAGTGATTCTCGCCAGTCTCTGCTTAGGGCTACATCAACAGCAAACAAACCGTAGAGATAGAACTTGAAACTGCTTTATTGTTTCAAGTATCAAAGAGCTAGCACAAACCGTGTTTGATTTAGAGTTCCAAATACATGTATCCCTATAGGAGAAAACAGAGTGAAACCTCAAAATGAAACCGGTTACTGCCAACGAACGTTTTAACCTAGAAGAACAAAATTTGGCGAGCCAAGTGGGATTGGTGTACTGATTATTACCTGAAAGTTTCATCAAGATTGGGTGAAAAAGTGTTTGCTGAGATTTCAGGAAACTCGTAGTTTTTTGGAAGCTTGGCAGGCCCTTTCCATGAAAGTGATTCTCGCCAGTCTCCGCTTAGGGCTACATCAACAGCAAACAAACCATAGAGATAGAACTTGAAACTGCTTTATTGTGTCAAGTTTCAAAGAGCTAGCACAAACCGTGTTTGATTTAGAGTTCCAAATACATGTATCCCCATAGGAGAAAACAGAGTGAAACCTCAAAATGAAACCGGTTATTGCCAACGAACGTTTTAACCTAGAAGAACAAACTTTGGCGAGCCAAGTGGGATTGGTGTACTGATCACTACCTGAAAGTATCATCAAGATTGGGTGAAAAAGTGTGTGCTGAGAATTCAGGCAACTCGTAGTTTTTTGAAAGCTTGGCAGGCCCTTTCCATGAAAGTGATTCTCGCCAGTCTCTGCTTAGGGCTACATCAACAGCAAACAAACCATAGAGATAGAACTTGAAACTGCTTTATTGTGTCAAGTTTCAAAGAGCTAGCACAAACCGTGTTTGATTTAGAGTTCCAAATACATGTATCCCTATAGGAGAAAACAGAGTGAAACCTCAAAATGAAACCGGTTACTGCCAACGAACGGTTTAAACCTAGAAGAAGGAAATTTGGCGAGCCAAGTGGGATTGGTGTACTTTTCATTACCTGAAAGTGTCATCAAGATTGGGTGAAAAAGTGTTTGCTGAGATTTCAGGCAACTCGTAGTTTTTTGGAAGCTTGGCAGGCCATTTCCATGAAAGTGATTCTCGCCAGTCTCTGCTTAGGGCTACATCAACAGCAAACAAACCATAGAGATAGAACTTGAAACTGCTTTATTGTGTCAAGTTTCAAAGAGCTAGCACAAACCGTGTTTGATTTAGAGTTCCAAATACATGTATCCCTATAGGAGAAAACAGAGTGAAACCTCAAAATGAAACCGGTTACTGCCAACGAACGGTTTAACCTAGAAGAACGAAATTTGTCGAGCCAAGTGGGATTGGTGTACTGATCATTACCTGAAAGTTTCATCAAGATTGGGTGAAAAAGTGTGTGCTGAGATTTCTGGCAACTCGTAGTTTTTTGGAAGCTTGGCAGGCCCTTTCCATGAAAGTGATTCTCGCCAGTCTCTGCTTAGGGCTACATCAATAGCAAACAAACCATAGAGATAGAACTTGAAACTGCTTTACTGCGTCAAGTTTCAAAGAGCTAGCACAAACCGTGTTTGATTTAGAGTTCCAAATACATGTATCCCTATAGGAGGAAACAGAGTGAAACCTCAAAATATAACCGGTTACTGCCAACGAACGGTTTAACCTAGAAGAACGAAATTTGGCGAGCCCAGTGGGATTGGTGTACTGATCATTACCTGAAAGTTTCATCAAGATTGGGTGAAAAAGTGTGTGCTGAGATTTCAGGCAACTCGTAGTTTTTTGGAAGCTAGGCAGGCCCTTTCCATGAAAGTGATTCTCGCCAGTCTCTGCTTAGGGCTACATCAACAGCAAAGAAACCATAGAGAGAGAACTTGAAACTGCTTTATTGTGTCAAGTTTCAAAGAGCTAGCACAAACCGTGTTTGATTTAGAGTTCCAAATACATGTATCCCTATAGGAGAAAACAGAGTGAAACCTCAAAATGAAACCGGTTACTGCCAACGAACGGTTTAACCTAGAAGAACAAAATTTGGCGAGCCAAGTGGGATTGGTGTACTGATCATTACCTGAAAGTTTCATCAAGATTGGGTGAAAAAGTGTGTGCTGAGATTTCTGGCAACTCGTAGTTTTTTGGAAGCTTGGCAGGCCCTTTCCATGAAAGTGATTCTCGCCAGTCTCTGCTTAGGGCTACATCAACAGCAAACAAACCATAGAGATAGAACTTGAAACTGCTGTACTGCGTCAAGTTTCAAAGAGCTAACACAAACCGTGTTTGATTTAGAGTTCCAAATACATGTATCCCTATAGGAGAAAACAGAGTGAAACCTCAAAATGAAACCGGTTACTGCCAACGAACGGTTTAACCTAGAAGAACGAAATTTGGCGAGCCAAGTGGGATTGGTGTACTGATCATTACCTGAAAGTTTCATCAAGATTGGGTGAAAAAGTGTGTGCTGAGATTTCAGGCAACTAGTAGTTTTTTGGAAGCTTGGAAGGCCCTTTCCATGAAAGTGATTCTCGCCAGTCTCTGCTTAGGGCTACATCAACAGCAAACAAACCATAGAGATAGAACTTGAAACTGCTTTATTGTGTCAAGTTTCAAAGAGCTAGCACAAACCGTGTTTGATTTAGAGTTCCAAATACATGTATCCCTATAGGAGAAAACAGAGTGAAACCTCAAAATGAAACCGGTTACTGCCAACGAACGGTTTAACCTAGAAGAACGAAATTTGGCGAGCCAAGTGGGATTGGTGTACTGATCATTACCTGAAAGTTTCATCAAGATTGGGTGAAAAAGTGTGTGCTGAGATTTCAGGCAACTCGTAGTTTTTTGGAAGCTTGGCAGGCCCTTTCCATGAAAGTGATTCTCACCAGTCTCTGCTTAGGGCTACATCAACAGCAAACAAACCATAGAGATAGAACTTGAAACTGCTTTATTGTTTCAAGTATCAAAGAGCTAGCACAATCCGTGTTTGATTTAGAGTTCCAAATACATGTATCCCTATAGGAGAAAACAGAGTGAAACCTCAAAATGAAACCGGTTACTGCCAACGAACGTTTTAACCTAGAAGAACAAAATTTGGCGAGCCAAGTGGGATTGGTGTACTGATTATTACCTGAAAGTTTCATCAAGATTGGGTGAAAAAGTGTTTGCTGAGATTTCAGGAAACTCGTAGTTTTTTGGAAGCTTGGCAGGCCCTTTCCATGAAAGTGATTCTCGCCAGTCTCCGCTTAGGGCTACATCAACAGCAAACAAACCATAGAGATAGAACTTGAAACTGCTTTATTGTGTCAAGTTTCAAAGAGCTAGCACAAACCGTGTTTGATTTAGAGTTCCAAATACATGTATCCCCATAGGAGAAAACAGAGTGAAACCTCAAAATGAAACCGGTTATTGCCAACGAACGTTTTAACCTAGAAGAACAAACTTTGGCGAGCCAAGTGGGATTGGTGTACTGATCACTACCTGAAAGTATCATCAAGATTGGGTGAAAAAGTGTGTGCTGAGAATTCAGGCAACTCGTAGTTTTTTGAAAGCTTGGCAGGCCCTTTCCATGAAAGTGATTCTCGCCAGTCTCTGCTTAGGGCTACATCAACAGCAAACAAACCATAGAGATAGAACTTGAAACTGCTTTATTGTGTCAAGTTTCAAAGAGCTAGCACAAACCGTGTTTGATTTAGAGTTCCAAATACATGTATCCCTATAGGAGAAAACAGAGTGAAACCTCAAAATGAAACCGGTTACTGCCAACGAACGGTTTAACCTAGAAGAAGGAAATTTGGCGAGCCAAGTGGGATTGGTGTACTGATCATTACCTGAAATTTTCATCAAGATTGGGTGAAAAAGTGTTTGCTGAGATTTCAGGCAACTCGTAGTTTTTTGGAAGCTTGGCAGGCCATTTCCATGAAAGTGATTCTCGCCAGTCTCTGCTTAGGGCTACATCAACAGCAAACAAACCATAGAGATAGAACTTGAAACTGCTTTATTGTGTCAAGTTTCAAAGAGCTAGCACAAACCGTGTTTGATTTAGAGTTCCAAATACATGTATCCCTATAGGAGAAAACAGAGTGAAACCTCAAAATGAAACCGGTTACTGCCAATGAACGGTTTAACCTAGAAGAATGAAATTTGGCGAGCCAAGTGGGATTGGTGTACTTTTCATTACCTGAAAGTGTCATCAAGATTGGGTGAAAAAGTGTTTGCTGAGATTTCAGGCAACTCGTAGTTTTTTGGAAGCTTGGCAGGCCCTTTCCATGAAAGTGATTCTCGCCAGTCTCCGCTTAGGGCTACATCAACAGCAAACAATCCATAGAGATAGAACTTGAAACTGCTTTATTGTGTCAAGTTTCAGAGAGCTAGCACAAACCGTGTTTGATTTAGAGTTCCAAATACATGTATCCCCATAGGAGAAAACAGAGTGAAACCTCAAAATGAAACCAGTTACTGCCAACGAACGGTTTAACCTAGAAGAACGAAATTTGGCGAGCCAGGTGGGATTGGTGTATTTTTCATTACCTGAAAGTGTCATCAAGATTGGATGAAAAAGTGTTTGCTTAGATTTCAGGCAACTCGTAGTTTTTTGGAAGCTTGGCAGGCCCTTTCCATGAAAGTGATTCTCGCCAGTCTCCGCTTAGGGCTACATCAACAGCAAACAAACCATAGAGATAGAACTTGAAACTGCTTTATTGTGTCAAGTTTCAAAGAGCTAGCACAAACCGTGTTTGATTTAGAGTTCCAAATACATGTATCCCAGTAGGAGAAAACAGAGTGAAACCTCAAAATGAAAACAGTTACTGCCAACGAACGGTTTAACCTAGAAGAACAAACTTTGGCGAGCCAAGTGGGATTGGTGTACTGATCACTACCTGAAAGTATCATCAAGATTGGGTGAAAAAGTGTTTGCTGAGAATTCAGGCAACTCGTAGTTTTTTGGAAGCTTGGCAGGCCCTTTCCATGAAAGTGATTCTCGCCAGGCTCTGCTTAGGGCTACATCAACAGCAAACAAACCATAGAGATAGAACTTGAAACTGCTTTATTGTTTCAAGTATCAAAGAGCTAGCACAAACCGTGTTTGATTTAGAGTTCCAAATACATGGATCCCTATAGGAGAAAACAGAGTGAAACCTCAAAATGAAACCGGTTACTGCCAACGAACGTTTTAACCTAGAAGAACGAAATTTGGCGAGCCAAGTGGGATTGGTGTACTGATTATTACCTGAAAGTTTCATCAAGATTGGGTGAAAAAGTGTTTGCTTAGATTTCAGGCAACTCGTAGTTTTTTGGAAGCTTGGCAGGCCCTTTCCATGTAAGTGATTCTCGCCAGTCTCCGCTTAGGGCTACATCAACAGCAAACAAACCATAGAGATAGAACTTGAAACTGCTGTACTGCGTCAAGTTTCAAAGAGCTAGCACAAACCGTGTTTGATTTAGAGTTCCAAATACATGTATCCCTATAGGAGAAAACAGAGTGAAACCTCAAAATGAAACCGGTTACTGCCAACGAACGGTTTAACCTAGAAGAACGAAATTTGGCGAGCCAAGTGGGATTGGTGTACTGATCATTACCTGAAAGTTTCATCAAGATTGGGTGAAAAAGTGTGTGCTGAGATTTCAGGCAACTAGTAGTTTTTTGGAAGCTTGGCAGGCCCTTTCCATGAAAGTGATTCTCGCCAGTCTCTGCTTAGGGCTACATCAACAGCAAACAAACCATAGAGATAGAACTTGAAACTGCTTTATTGTGTCAAGTTTCAAAGAGCTAGCACAAACCGTGTTTGATTTAGAGTTCCAAATACATGTATTCCTATAGGAGAAAACAGAGTGAAACCTCAAAATGAAACCGGTTACTGCCAACGAACGGTTTAACCTAGAAGAACGAAATTTGGCGAGCCAAGTGGGATTGGTGTACTGATCATTACCTGAAAGTTTCATCAAGATTGGGTGAAAAAGTGTGTGCTGAGATTTCAGGCAACTCGTAGTTTTTTGGAAGCTTGGCAGGCCCTTTCCATGAAAGTGATTCTCGTCAGTCTCTGCTTAGGGCTACATCAACAGCAAACAAACCATAGAGATAGAACTTGAAACTGCTTTATTGTTTCAAGTATCAAAGAGCTAGCACAAACCGTGTTTGATTTAGAGTTCCAAATACATGTATCCCTATAGGAGAAAACAGAGTGAAACCTCAAAATGAAACCGGTTACTGCCAACGAACGTTTTAACCTAGAAGAACAAAATTTGGCGAGCCAAGTGGGATTGGTGTACTGATTATTACCTGAAAGTTTCATCAAGATTGGGTGAAAAAGTGTTTGCTGAGATTTCAGGAAACTCGTAGTTTTTTGGAAGCTTGGCAGGCCCTTTCCATGAAAGTGATTCTCGCCAGTCTCCGCTTAGGGCTACATCAACAGCAAACAAACCATAGAGATAGAACTTGAAACTGCTTTATTGTGTCAAGTTTCAAAGAGCTAGCACAAACCGTGTTTGATTTAGAGTTCCAAATACATGTATCCCTATAGGAGAAAACAGAGTGAAACCTCAAAATGAAACCGGTTACTGCCAACGAACGGTTTAACCTAGAAGAAGGAAATTTGGCGAGCCAAGTGGGATTGGTGTACTTTTCATTACCTGAAAGTGTCATCAAGATTGGGTGAAAAAGTGTTTGCTGAGATTTCAGGCAACTCGTAGTTTTTTGGAAGCTTGGCAGGCCATTTCAATGAAAGTGATTCTCGCCAGTCTCTGCTTAGGGCTACATCAACAGCAAACAAACCATAGAGATAGAACTTGAAACTGCTTTATTGTGTCAAGTTTCAAAGAGCTAGCACAAACCGTGTTTGATTTAGAGTTCCAAATACATGTATCCCTATAGGAGAAAACAGAGTGAAACCTCAAAATGAAACCGGTTACTGCCAACGAACGGTTTAACCTGGAAGAACGAAATTTGTCGAGCCAAGTGGGATTGGTGTACTGATCATTACCTGAAAGTTTCATCAAGATTGGGTGAAAAAGTGTGTGCTGAGATTTCTGGCAACTCGTAGTTTTTTGGAAGCTTGGCAGGCCCTTTCCATGAAAGTGATTCTCGCCAGTCTCTGCTTAGGGCTACATCAATAGCAAACAAACCATAGAGATAGAACTTGAAACTGCTTTATTGTGTCAAGTTTCAAAGAGCTAGCACAAACCGTGTTTGATTTAGAGTTCCAAATACATGTATCCCTATAGGAGAAAACAGAGTGAAACCTCAAAATGAAACCGGTTACTGCCAACGAACGGTTTAACCTGGAAGAACGAAATTTGTCGAGCCAAGTGGGATTGGTGTACTGATCATTACCTGAAAGTTTCATCAAGATTGGGTGAAAAAGTGTGTGCTGAGATTTCTGGCAACTCGTAGTTTTTTGGATGCTAGGCAGGCCCTTTCCATGAAAGTGATTCTCGCCAGTCTCTGCTTAGGGCTACATCAACAGCAAACAAACCATAGAGATAGAACTTGAAACTGCTTTATTGTGTCAAGTTTCAAAGAGCTAGCACAAACCGTGTTTGATTTAGAGTTCCAAATACATGTATCCCTATAGGAGAAAACAGAGTGAAACCTCAAAATGAAACCGGTTACTGCCAACGAACGGTTTAACCTAGAAGAAGGAAATTTGGCGAGCCAAGTGGGATTGGTGTACTTTTCATTACCTGAAAGTGTCATCAAGATTGGGTGAAAAAGTGTTTGCTGAGATTTCAGGCAACTCGTAGTTTTTTGGAAGCTTGGCAGGCCATTTCAATGAAAGTGATTCTCGCCAGTCTCTGCTTAGGGCTACATCAACAGCAAACAAACCATAGAGATAGAACTTGAAACTGCTTTATTGTGTCAAGTTTCAAAGAGCTAGCACAAACCGTGTTTGATTTAGAGTTCCAAATACATGTATCCCTATAGGAGAAAACAGAGTGAAACCTCAAAATGAAACCGGTTACTGCCAACGAACGGTTTAACCTGGAAGAACGAAATTTGTCGAGCCAAGTGGGATTGGTGTACTGATCATTACCTGAAAGTTTCATCAAGATTGGGTGAAAAAGTGTGTGCTGAGATTTCTGGCAACTCGTAGTTTTTTGGAAGCTTGGCAGGCCCTTTCCATGAAAGTGATTCTCGCCAGTCTCTGCTTAGGGCTACATCAATAGCAAACAAACCATAGAGATAGAACTTGAAACTGCTTTACTGCGTCAAGTTTCAAAGAGCTAGCACAAACCGTGTTTGATTTAGAGTTCCAAATACATGTATCCCTATAGGAGGAAACAGAGTGAAACCTCAAAATATAACCGGTTACTGCCAACGAACGGTTTAACCTAGAAGAACGAAATTTGGCGAGCCCAGTGGGATTGGTGTACTGATCATTACCTGAAAGTTTCATCAAGATTGGGTGAAAAAGTGTGTGCTGAGATTTCAGGCAACTCGTAGTTTTTTGGAAGCTAGGCAGGCCCTTTCCATGAAAGTGATTCTCGCCAGTCTCTGCTTAGGGCTACATCAACAGCAAAGAAACCATAGAGAGAGAACTTGAAACTGCCTTATTGTGTCAAGTTTCAAAGAGCTAGCACAAACCGTGTTTGATTTAGAGTTCCAAATACATGTATCCCTATAGGAGAAAACAGAGTGAAACCTCAAAATGAAACCGGTTACTGCCAACGAACGGTTTAACCTAGAAGAACAAAATTTGGCGAGCCAAGTGGGATTGGTGTACTGATCATTACCTGAAAGTTTCATCAAGATTGGGTGAAAAAGTGTGTGCTGAGATTTCTGGCAACTCGTAGTTTTTTGGAAGCTTGGCAGGCCCTTTCCATGAAAGTGATTCTCGCCAGTCTCTGCTTAGGGCTACATCAACAGCAAACAAACCATAGAGATAGAACTTGAAACTGCTGTACTGCGTCAAGTTTCAAAGAGCTAGCACAAACCGTGTTTGATTTAGAGTTCCAAATACATGTATCCCTATAGGAGAAAACAGAGTGAAACCTCAAAATGAAACCGGTTACTGCCAACGAACGGTTTAACCTAGAAGAACGAAATTTGGCGAGCCAAGTGGGACTGGTGTACTGATCATTACCTGAAAGTTTCATCAAGATTGGGTGAAAAAGTGTGTGCTGAGATTTCAGGCAACTAGTAGTTTTTTGGAAGCTTGGAAGGCCCTTTCCATGAAAGTGATTCTCGCCAGTCTCTGCTTAGGGCTACATCAACAGCAAACAAACCATAGAGATAGAACTTGAAACTGCTTTATTGTGTCAAGTTTCAAAGAGCTAGCACAAACCGTGTTTGATTTAGAGTTCCAAATACATGTATCCCTATAGGAGAAAACAGAGTGAAACCTCAAAATGAAACCGGTTACTGCCAACGAACGGTTTAACCTAGAAGAACGAAATTTGGCGAGCCAAGTGGGATTGGTGTACTGATCATTACCTGAAAGTTTCATCAAGATTGGGTGAAAAAGTGTGTGCTGAGATTTCAGGCAACTCGTAGTTTTTTGGAAGCTTGGCAGGCCCTTTCCATGAAAGTGATTCTCACCAGTCTCTGCTTAGGGCTACATCAACAGCAAACAAACCATAGAGATAGAACTTGAAACTGCTTTATTGTTTCAAGTATCAAAGAGCTAGCACAATCCGTGTTTGATTTAGAGTTCCAAATACATGTATCCCTATAGGAGAAAACAGAGTGCAACCTCAAAATGAAACCGGTTACTGCCAACGAACGTTTTAACCTAGAAGAACAAAATTTGGCGAGCCAAGTGGGATTGGTGTACTGATTATTACCTGAAAGTTTCATCAAGATTGGGTGAAAAAGTGTTTGCTGAGATTTCAGGCAACTCTTAGTTTTTTGGAAGCTTGGCAGGCCCTTTCCATGAAAGTGATTCTCGCCAGTCTCTGCTTAGGGCTACATCAACAGCAAACAAACCATAGAGATAGAACTTGAAACTGCTTTATTGTATCAAGTTTCAAAGAGCTAGCACAACCGTGTTTGATTTAGAGTTCCAAATACATGTATCCCTATAGGAGAAAACAGAGTGAAACCTCAAAATGAAACCGGTTACTGCCAACGAATGGTTTAACCTAGAAGAACGAAATTTTTGCGAGCCAAGTGGGATTGGTGTACTTTTCATTACCTGAAAGTGTCATCAAGATTGGGTGAAAAAGTGTTTGCTTAGATTTCAGGCAACTCGTAGTTTTTTGGAAGCTTGGCAGGCCCTTTCCATGAAAGTGATTCTCGCCAGTCTCCGCTTAGGGCTACATCAACAGCAAACAAACCATAGAGATAGAACTTGAAACTGCTTTATTGTGTCAAGTTTCAAAGAGCTAGCACAAACCGTGTTTGATTTAGAGTTCCAAATACATGTATCCCAGTAGGAGAAAACAGAGTGAAACCTCAAAATGAAAACGGTTACTGCCAACGAACGGTTTAACCTAGAAGAACAAACTTTGGCGAGCCAAGTGGGATTGGTGTACTGATCACTACCTGAAAGTATCATCAAGATTGGGTGAAAAAGTGTTTGCTGAGAATTCAGGCAACTCATAGTTTTTTGAAAGCTCGGCAGGCCCTTTCCATGAAAGTGATTCTCGCCAGTCTCTGCTTAGGGCTACATCAACAGCAAACAAACCATAGAGATAGAACTTGAAACTGCTTTATTGTGTCAAGTTTCAAAGAGCTAGCACAAACCGTGTTTGATTTAGAGTTCCAAATACATGTATCCCTATAGGAGAAAACAGAGTGAAACCTCAAAATGAAACCGGTTACTGCCAATGAACGGTTTAACCTAGAAGAACGAAATTTGGCGAGCCAAGTGGGATTGGTGTACTTTTCATTACCTGAAAGTGTCATCAAGATTGGGTGAAAAAGAGTTTGCTTAGATTTCAGGCAACTCGTAGTTTTTTGGAAGCTTGGCAGGCCCTTTCCATGTAAGTGATTCTCGCCAGTCTCTGCTTAGGGCTACATCAACAGCAAACAAACCATAGAGATAGAACTTGAAACTGCTTTATGTGTCAAGTTTCAAAGAGCTAGCACAAACCGTGTTTGATTTAGAGTTCCAAATACATGTATCCCTATAGGAGAAAACAGAGTGAAACCTCAAAATGAAACCGGTTACTGCCAATGAACGCTTTAACCTAGAAGAATGAAATTTGGCGAGCCAAGTGGGATTGGTGTACTTTTCATTACCTGAAAGTGTCATCAAGATTGGGTGAAAAAGTGTTTGCTTAGATTTCAGGCAACTCGTAGTTTTTTGGAAGCTTGGCAGGCCCTTTCCATGAAAGTGATTCTCGCCAGTCTCCGCTTAGGGCTACATCAACAGCAAACAATCCATAGAGATAGAACTTGAAACTGCTTTATTGTGTCAAGTTTCAAAGAGCTAGCACAAACCGTGTTTGATTTAGAGTTCCAAATACATGTATCCACATAGGAGAAAACAGAGTGAAACCTCAAAATGAAACCGGTTACTGCCAACGAACGGTTTAACCTAGAAGAACAAACTTTGGCGAGCCAAGTGGGATTGGTGTACTGATCACTACCTGAAAGTATCATCAAGATTGGTGTGAAAAAGTGTTTGCTGAGAATTCAGGCAACTCGTAGTTTTTTGAAAGCTTGGCAGGCCCTTTACATGAAAGTGATTCTCGCCAGTCTCTGCTTAGGGCTACATCAACAGCAAACAAACCATAGAGATAGAACTTGAAACTGCTTTATTGTGTCAAGTTTCAAAGAGCTAGCACAAACCGTGTTTGATTTAGAGTTCCAAATACATGTATCCCTATAGGAGAAAACAGAGTGAAACCTTAAAATGAAACCGGTTACTGCCAACGAACGTTTTAACCTAGAAGAACGAAATTTGGCGAGCCAAGTGGGATTGGTGTACTGATCATTACCTGAAAGTTTCATCAAGATTAAGTGAAAAAGTGTTTGCTGAGATTTCAGGCAACTCGTAGTTTTTTGGAAGCTTGGCAGGCCCTTTCCATGAAAGTGATTCTCGCCAGTCTCTGCTTAGGGCTACATCAACAGGAAACAAACCATAGAGATAGAACTTGAAACTGCTTTATTGTGTCAAGTTTCAAAGAGCTAGCACAAACCGTGTTTGATTTAGAGTTCCAAATACATGTATCCCTATAGGAGAAAACAGAGTGAAACCTCAAAATGAAACCAGTTACTGCCAACGAACGGTTTAACCTAGAAGAACGAAATTTGGCGAGCCACGTGGGATTGGTGTATTTTTCATTACCTGAAAGTGTCATCAAGATTGGGTGAAAAAGTGTTTGCTTAGATTTCAGGCAACTCGTAGTTTTTTGGAAGCTTGGCAGGCCCTTTCCATGTAAGTGATTCTCGCCAGTCTCCGCTTAGGGCTACATCAACAGCAAACAAACCATAGAGATAGAACTTGAAACTGCTTTATGTGTCAAGTTTCAAAGAGCTAGCACAAACCGTGTTTGATTTAGAGTTCCAAATACATGTATCCCTATAGGAGAAAACAGAGTGAAACCTCAAAATGAAACCGGTTACTGCCAATGAACGGTTTAACCTAGAAGAATGAAATTTGGCGAGCCAAGTGGGATTGGTGTACTTTTCATTACCTGAAAGTGTCATCAAGATTTGGTGAAAAAGTGTTTGCTGAGATTTCAGGCAACTCGTAGTTTTTTGGAAGCTTGGCAGGCCCTTTCCATGAAAGTGATTCTCGCCAGTCTCCGCTTAGGGCTACATCAACAGCAAACAAACCATAGAGATAGAACTTGAAACTGCTTTATTGTGTCAAGTTTCAAAGAGCTAGCACAAACCGTGTTTGATTTAGAGTTCCAAATACATGTATCCACATAGGAGAAAACAGAGTGAAACCTCAAAATGAAACCGGTTACTGCCAACGAACGGTTTAACCTAGAAGAACAAACTTTGGCGAGCCAAGTGGGATTGGTGTACTGATCACTACCTGAAAGTATCATCAAGATTGGGTGAAAAAGTGTTTGCTGAGAATTCAGGCAACTCGTAGTTTTTTGAAAGCTTGGCAGGCCCTTTCCATGAAAGTGATTCTCGCCAGTCTCTGCTTAGGGCTACATCAACAGCAAACAAACCATAGAGATAGAACTTGAAACTGCTTTATTGTGTCAAGTTTCAAAGAGCTAGCACAAACCGTGTTTTATTTAGAGTTCCAAATACATGTATCCCTATAGGAGAAAACAGAGTGAAACCTCAAAATGAAACTGGTTACTGCCAACGAACGGTTTAACCTAGAAGAACGAAATTTGGCGAGCCAATTGGGATTGGTGTACTGATCATTACCTGAAAGTTTCATCAAGATTGGGTGAAAAAGTGTTTGCTGAGATTTCTGGGAACTCGTAGTTTTTTGGAAGCTTGGCAGGCCCTTTCCATGAAAGTGATATTCGCCAGTCTCTGCTTAGGGCTACATCAACAGCAAACAACCATAGATATAGAACTTGAAACTGCTTTATTGTGTCAAGTTTCAAACAGCTAGCACAAACCGTGTTTGATTTAGAGTTCCAAATACATGTATCCCTATAGGAGAAAACAGAGTGAAACCTCAAAATGAAACCGGTTACTGCCAACGAACGGTTTAACCTAGAAGAATGAAATTTGGCGAGCCAAGTGGGATTGGTGTACTGATCATTACCTGAAAGTTTCATCAAGTTTGGGTGAAAAAGTGTTTGCTGAGATTTCAGGCAACTCGTAGATTTTTGGAAGCTTGGCAGGCCCTTTCCATGAAAGTGATTCTCGCCAGTCTCTGCTTAGGGCTACATCAACAGCAAACAAACCATAGAGATAGAACTTGAAACTGCTTTATTGTGTCAAGTTTCAAAGAGCTACCACAAACCGTGTTTGATTTAGAGTTCCAAATACTTGTATCCCTATAGGAGAAAACAGAGTGAAACCTCAAAATGAAACCGGTTACTGCCAACGAACGGTTTAACCTAGAAGAACGAAATTTGGCGAGCCAAGTGGGATTGGTGTATTTTTCATTACCTGAAAGTGTCATCAAGATTGGGTGAAAAAGTGTTTGCTTAGATTTCAGGCAACTCGTAGTTTTTTGGAAGCTTGGCAGGCCCTTTCCATGAAAGTGATTCTCGCCAGTCTCCGCTTAGGGCTACATCAACAGCAAACAATCCATAGAGATAGAACTTGAAACTGCTTTATTGTGTCAAGTTTCAAAGAGCTAGCACAAACCGTGTTTGATTTAGAGTTCCAAATACATGTATCCACATAGGAGAAAACAGAGTGAAACCTCAAAATGAAACCGGTTACTGCCAACGAACGGTTTAACCTAGAAGAACAAACTTTGGCGAGCCAAGTGGGATTGGTGTACTGATCACTACCTGAAAGTATCATCAAGATTGGGTGAAAAAGTGTTTGCTGAGAATTCAGGCAACTCATAGTTTTTTGAAAGCTCGGCAGGCCCTTTCCATGAAAGTGATTCTCGCCAGTCTCTGCTTAGGGCTACATCAACAGCAAACAAACCATAGAGATAGAACTTGAAACTGCTTTATTGTGTCAAGTTTCAAAGAGCTAGCACAAACCGTGTTTGATTTAGAGTTCCAAATACATGTATCCCTATAGGAGAAAACAGAGTGAAACCTCAAAATGAAACTGGTTACTGCCAACGAACGGTTTAACCTAGAAGAACGAAATTTGGCGAGCCAAGTGGGATTGGTGTACTGATCATTACCTGAAAGTTTCATCAAGATTGGGTGAAAAAGTGTTTGCTGAGATTTCAGGCAACTCGTAGTTTTTTGGAAGCTTGGCAGGCCCTTTCCATGAAAGTGATTCTCGCCAGTCTCTGCTTAGGGCTACATCAACAGCAAACAAACCATAGAGATAGAACTTGAAACTGCTTTATTGTGTCAAGTTTCAAAGAGCTAGCACAAACCGTGTTTGATTTAGAGTTCCAAATACATGTATCCGTATAGGAGAAAACAGAGTGAAACCTCAAAATGAAACCAGTTACTGCCAACGAACGGTTTAACCTAGAAGAACGAAATTTGGCGAGCCAAGAGGGATTGGTGTACTTTTCATTACCTGAAAGTGTCATCAATATTGGGTGAAAAAGTGTTTGCTTAGATTTCAGGCAACTCGTAGTTTTTTGGAAGCTTGGCAGGCCCTTTCCATGAAAGTGAATCTCGCCAGTCTCCGCTTAGGGCTACATCAACAGCAAACAAACCATAGAGATAGAACTTGAAACTGCTTTATTGTGTCAAGTTTCAAAGAGCTAGCACAAACCGTGTTTGATTTAGAGTTCCAAATACATGTATCCCCATAGGAGAAAACAGAGTGAAACCTCAAAATGAAACCGGTTACTGCCAACGAACGGTTTAACCTAGAAGAACGAACTTTGGCGAGCCAAGTGGGATTGGTGTACTGATCACTACCTGAAAGTATCATCAAGATTGGGTGAAAAAGTGTTTGCTGAGAATTCAGGCAACTCGTAGTTTTTTGAAAGCTTGGCAGGCCCTTTCCATGAAAGTGATTCTCGCCAGTCTCTGCTTAGGGCTACATCAACAGCAAACAAACCATAGAGATAGAACTTGAAACTGCTTTATTGTGTCAAGTTTCAAAGAGCTAGCACAAACCGTGTTTGATTTAGAGTTCCAAATACATGTATCCCTATAGGAGAAAACAGAGTGAAACCTCAAAATGAAACCGGATACTGCCAACGAACGGTTTAACCTAGAAGAACGAAATTTGGCGAGCCAAGTGGGATTGGTGTACTGATCATTACCTGAAACTTTCATCAAGATTGGGTGAAAAAGTGTGTGCTGAGATTTCAGGCAACTCTTAGTTTTTTGGAAGCTTGGCAGGCCCTTTCCATGAAAGTGATTCTCGCCAGTCTCTGCTTAGGGCTACATCAACAGCAAACAAACCATAGAGATAGAACTTGAAACTGCTTTATTGTATCAAGTTTCAAAGAGCTAGCACAACCGTGTTTGATTTAGAGTTCCAAATACATGTATCCCTATAGGAGAAAACAGAGTGAAACCTCAAAATGAAACCGGTTACTGCCAACGAATGGTTTAACCTAGAAGAATGAAATTTTGCGAGCCAAGTGGGATTGGTGTACTTTTCATTACCTGAAAGTGTCATCAAGATTGGGTGAAAAAGTGATTGCTTAGATTTCAGGCAACTCGTAGTTTTTTGGAAGCTTGGCAGGCCCTTTCCATGAAAGTGATTCTCGCCAGTCTCTGCTTAGGGCTACATCAACAGCAAACAAACCATAGAGATAGAACTTGAACCTGCTTTACTGTGTCAAGTTTCAAAGAGCTAGCACAAACCGTGTTTGATTTAGAGTTCCAAATACATGTATCCCTATAGGAGAAAACAGAGTGAAACCTCAAAATTAAACCGGTTACTGCAAAATGAATGGTTTAACCTAGAAGAATGAAATTTGGCGAGCCAAGTGGGATTGGTGTACTGATCATTACCTGAAAGTTTCATCAAGATTGGGTGAAAAAGTGTGTGCTGAGATTTCAGGCAACTAGTAGTTTTATGGAAGCTTGGCAGGCCATTTCCATGAAAGTGATTCTCGCCAGTCTCTGCTTAGGGCTACATCAACAGCAAACAAACCATAGAGATAGAACTTGAAACTGCTTTATTATGTCAAGTTTCAAAGAGCTAGCACAAACCGTGTTTGATTTAGAGTTCCAAATACATGTATCCCTATAGGAGAAAACAGAGTGAAACCTCAAAATGAAACCGGTTACTGCCAACGAACGGTTTAACCTAGAAGAACAAAATTTGGCGAGCCAAGTGGGATTGGTGTACTGATCATTACCTGAAAGTTTCCTCAAGATTGGGTGAAAAAGTGTGTGCTGAGATTCCTGGCAACTCGTAGTTTTTTGGAAGCTTGGCAGGCCCTTTCCATGAAAGTGATTCTCGCCAGTCTCTGCTTAGGGATACATCAACAGCAAACAAACCATAGAGATAGAACTTGAAACTGCTTTATTGTGTCAAGTTTCAAAGAGCTAGCACAAACCGTGTTTGATTTAGAGTTCCAAATACATGTATCCCTATAGGAGAAAACAGAGTGAAACCTCAAAATGAAACCGGTTACTGCCAACGAACGGTTTAACCTAGAAGAACGAAATTTGGCGAGCCAATTGGGATTGGTGTACTGATCATTACCTGAAAGTTTCATCAAGATTGGGTGAAAAAGTGTTTGCTGAGATTTCTGGAAACTCGTAGTTTTTTGGAAGCTTGGCAGGCCCTTTCCATGAAAGTGATACTCGCCAGTCTCTGCTTAGGGCTACATCAACAGCAAACAACCATAGATATAGAACTTGAAACTGCTTTATTGTGTCAAGTTTCAAAGAGCTAGCACAAACCGTGTTTGATTTAGAGTTCCAAATACATGTATCCCTATAGGAGAAAACAGAGTGAAACCTCAAAATGAAACCGGTTACTGCCAACGAACGGTTTAAACCTAGAAGAATGAAATTTGGCGAGCCAAGTGGGATTGGTGTACTGATCATTACCTGAAAGTTTCATCAAGTTTGGGTGAAAAAGTGTTTGCTGAGATTTCAGGCAACTCGTAGATTTTTGGAAGCTTGGCAGGCCCTTTCCATGAAAGTGATTCTCGCCAGTCTCCGCTTAGGGCTACATCAACAGCAAACAATCCATAGAGATAGAACTTGAAACTGCTTTATTGTGTCAAGTTTCAAAGAGCTAGCACAAACCGTGTTTGATTTAGAGTTCCAAATACATGTATCCACATAGGAGAAAACAGAGTGAAACCTCAAAATGAAACCGGTTACTGCCAACGAACGGTTTAACCTAGAAGAACAAACTTTGGCGAGCCAAGTGGGATTGGTGTACTGATCACTACCTGAAAGTATCATCAAGATTGGGTGAAAAAGTGTTTGCTGAGAATTCAGGCAACTCATAGTTTTTTGAAAGCTCGGCAGGCCCTTTCCATGAAAGTGATTCTCGCCAGTCTCTGCTTAGGGCTACATCAACAGCAAACAAACCATAGAGATAGAACTTGAAACTGCTTTATTGTGTCAAGTTTCAAAGAGCTAGCACAAACCCAAACCGTGTTTGATTTAGAGTTCCAAATACATGTATCCCTATAGGAGAAAACAGAGTGAAACCTCAAAATGAAACCGGTTACTGCCAAGGAACGGTTTAACCTAGAAGAACGAAATTTGGCAAGCCAATTGGGATAGGTGTACTGATCATTACCTGAAAGATTCATCAAGATTGGGTGAAAAAGGGTGTGCTGAGATTTCAGGCAACTCGTAGTTTTTTGGATGCTAGGCAGGCCCTTTCCATGAAAGTGATTCTCGCCAGTCTCTGCTTAGGGCTACATCAACAGCAAACAAACCGTAGAGATAGAACTTGAAACTGCTTTATTGTGTCAAGTTTCAAAGATCTAGCACAACCGTGTTTGATTTAGAGTTCCAAATACATGTATCCCTATAGGAGAAAACAGAGTGAAACCTCAAAATGAAACCGGTTACTGCCAACGAATGGTTTAACCTAGAAGAACGAAATTTTGCGAGGAAAGTGGGATTGGTGTACTTTTCATTACCTGAAAGTGTCATCAAGATTGGGTGAAAAAGTGATTGCTTAGATTTCAGGCAACTCGTAGTTTTTTGGAAGCTTGGCAGGCCCTTTCCATGAAAGTGATTCTCGCCAGTCTCTGCTTAGGGCTACATCAACAGCAAACAAACCATAGAGATAGAACTTGAACCTGCTTTACTGTGTCAAGTTTCAAAGAGCTAGCACAAACCGTGTTTGATTTAGAGTTCCAAATACATGTATCCCTATAGGAGAAAACAGAGTGAAACCTCAAAATGAAACCGGTTACTGCCAACGAACGGTTTAACCTAGAAGAACGAAATTTGGCGAGCCAAGTGGGATTGGTGTACTAATCATTACCTGAAAGTTTCATCAAGATTGGGTGAAAAAGTGTGTGCTGAGATTTCAGGCAACTCGTAGTTTTTTGGAAGCTTGGCAGGCCCTTTCCATGAAAGTGATTCTCGCCAGTCTCTGCTTAGGGCTACATCAACAGCAAACAAACCATAGAGATAGAACTTGAAACTGCTTTATTGTGTCAAGTTTCAAAGAGCTAGCACAAACCGTGTTTGATTTAGAGTTCCAAATACATGTATCCCTATAGGAGAAAACAGAGTGAAACCTCAAAATGAAACCGGTTACTGCCAACGAACGGTTTAACCTAGAAGAACGAAATTTGGCGAGCCAAGTGGGATTGGTGTACTGATCATTACCTGAAAGTTTCATCAAGATTGGGTGAAAAAGTGTGTGCTGAGATTTCAGGCAACTCGTAGTTTTCTGGAAGCTTGGCAGGCCCTTTCGATGAAAGTGATTCTCGCCAGTCTCTGCTTAGGGCTACATCAACAGCAAACAAACCATAGAGATAGAACTTGAAACTGCTTTATTGTGTCAAGTTTCAAAGAGCTAGCACAAACCGTGTTTGATTTAGAGTTCCAAATACATGTATCCCTATAGGAGAAAACAGAGTGAAACCTCAAAATGAAACCGGTTACTGCCAAGGAACGGTTTAACCTAGAAGAACGAAATTTGGCGAGCCAAGTGGGATTGGTGTACTGATCATTACCTGAAAGTTTCATCAAGATTGGGTGAAAAAGTGTGTGCTGAGATTTGAGGCAACTCGTAGTTTTTTGGAAGCTTGGCAGGCCCTTTCCATGAAAGTGCTTCTCGCCAGTCTCTGCTTAGGGCTACATCAACAGCAAACAAACCATAGAGATAGAACTAGAAACTGCTTTATTGTGTCAAGTTTCAAAGAGCTAGCACAAACCGTGTTTGATTTAGAGTTCCAAATACATGTATCCCTATAGGAGAAAACAGAGTGAAACCTCAAAATGAAACCGGTTACTGCCAACGAACGGTTTAACCTAGAAGAACGAAATTTGGCGAGCCAAGTGGGATTGGTGTACTAATCATTACCTGAAAGTTTCATCAAGATTGGGTGAAAAAGTGTGTGCTGAGATTTCAGGCAACTCGTAGTTTTTTGGAAGCTTGGCAGGCCCTTTCCATGAAAGTGATTCTCGCCAGTCTCTGCTTAGGGCTACATCAACAGCAAACAAACCATAGAGATAGAACTTGAAACTGCTTTATTGTGTCAAGTTTCAAAGAGCTAGCAGAAACCTTGTTTGATTTAGAGTTCCAAATACATGTATCCCTATAGGAGAAAACAGAGTGAAACCTCAAAATGAAACCAGTTACTGCCAACGAACGGTTTAACCTAGAAGAATGAAATTTGGCGAGCCAAGTGGGATTGGTGTACTGATCATTACCTGAAAGTTTCATCAAGATTGGGTGAAAAAGTGTGTGCTGAGATTTCAGGCAACTCGTAGTTTTTTGGAAGCTTGGCAGGCCCTTTCCCTGAAAGTGATTCTCGCCAGTCTCTGCTTAGGGCTACATCAACAGCAAACAAACCATAGAGATAGAACTTGAAACTGCTTTATTGTGTCAAGTTTCAAAGAGCTAGCACAAACCGTGTTTGATTTAGAGTTCCAAATACATGTATCCCTATAGGAGAAAACAGAGTGAAACCTCAAAATGAAACCGGTTACTGCCAACGAACGGTTTAACCTAGAAGAACGAAATTTGGCGAGCCAAGTGGGATTGGTGTACTGATCATTACCTGAAAGTTTCATCAAGATTGGGTGAAAAAGTGTGTGCTGAGATTTGAGGCAACTCGTAGTTTTTTGGAAGCTTGGCAGGCCCTTTCGATGAAAGTGATTCTCGCCAGTCTCTGCTTAGGGCTACATCAACAGCAAACAAACCATAGAGATAGAACTTGAAACTGCTTTATTGTGTCAAGTTTCAAAGAGCTAGCACAAACCGTGTTTGATTTAGAGTTCCAAATACATGTATCCCTATAGGAGAAAACAGAGTGAAACCTCAAAATGAAACCGGTTACTGCCAAGGAACGGTTTAACCTAGAAGAACGAAATTTGGCGAGCCAAGTGGGATTGGTGTACTGATCATTACATGAAAGTTTCATCAAGATTGGGTGAAAAAGGGTGTGCTGAGATTTCAGGCAACTCGTAGTTTTTTGGAACCTTTGCAGGCCCTTTCCATGAAAGTGATTCTCGCCAGTCTCTGCTTAGGGCTACATCAACAGCAAACAAACCATAGAGATAGAACTTGAAACTTCTTTATTGTGTCAAGTTTCAAAGAGCTAGCACAAACCGTGTTTGATTTAGAGTTCCAAATACATGTATCCCTATAGGAGAAAACAGAGTGAAACCTCAAAATGAAACCGGTTACTGCCAAGGAACGTTTTAACATAGAAGAAGGAAATTTGGCGAGCCAAGTGAAATTGGTGTACTGATCATTACCTGAAAGTTTCATCAAGATTGGGTGAAAAAGTGTTTGCTGAGATTTCAGGCAACTCGTAGTTTTTTGGAAGCTTGGCAGGCCCTTTCCATGAAAGTGATTCTCGCCAGTCTCTGCTTAGGGCTACATCAACAGCAAACAAACCATAGAGATAGAACTTGAAACTGCTTTATTGTGTCAAGTTTCAAAGAGCTAGCACAAACCGTGTTTGATTTAGAGTTCCAAATACATGTATCCCTATAGGAGAAAACAGAGTGAAACCTCAAAATGAAACCGGTTACTGCCAAGGAACGGTTTAACCTAGAAGAACGAAATTTGGCAAGCCAATTGGGATAGGTGTACTGATCATTACCTGAAAGATTCATCAAGATTGGGTGAAAAAGGGTGTGCTGAGATTTCAGGCAACTCGTAGTTTTTTGGATGCTAGGCAGGCCCTTTCCATGAAAGTGATTCTCGCCAGTCTCTGCTTAGGGCTACATCAACAGCAAACAAACCGTAGAGATAGAACTTGAAACTGCTTTATTGTGTCAAGTTTCAAAGAGCTAGCACAAACCGTGTTTGATTTAGAGTTCCAAATACATGTATCCCTATAGGAGAAAACAGAGTGAAACCTCAAAATGAAACTGGTTACTGCCAAGGAACGGTTTAACCTAGAAGAACGAAATTTGCGAGCCAAGTGGGATTGGTGTACTGATCATTACCTGAAAGTTTCATCAAGATTGGGTGAAAAAGTGTGTGCTGAGATTTCAGGCAACTCGTAGTTTTTTGGAAGCTTGGCAGGCCCTTTCCATGAAAGTGATTCTCGCCAGTCTCTGCTTAGGGCTACATCAACAGCAAACAAACCATAGAGATAGAACTTGAAACTGCTTTATTGTGTCAAGTTTCAAAGAGCTAGCACAAACCTTGTTTGATTTAGAGTTCCAAATACATGTATCCCTATAGGAGAAAACAGAGTGAAACCTCAAAATGAAACCAGTTACTGCCAACGAACGGTTTAACCTAGAAGAATGAAATTTGGCGAGCCAAGTGGGATTGGTGTACTGATCATTACCTGAAAGTTTCATCAAGATTGGGTGAAAAAGTGTGTGCTGAGATTTCAGGCAACTCGTAGTTTTTTGGAAGCTTGGCAGGCCCTTTCCATGAAAGTGATTCTCGCCAGTCTCTGCTTAGGGCTACATCAACAGCAAACAAACCATAGAGATAGAACTTGAAACTGCTTTATTGTGTCAAGTTTCAAACAGCTAGCACAAACCGTGTTTGATTTAGAGTTCCAAATACATGTATCCCTATAGGAGAAAACAGAGTGAAACCTCAAAATGAAACCGGTTACTGCAAACGAACGGTTTAACCTAGAAGAACGAAATTTGGCGAGCCAAGTGGGATTGGTGTACTGATCATTACCTGAAAGTTTCATCAAGATTGGGTGAAAAAGTGTGTGCTGAGATTTCAGGCAACTCGTAGTTTTTTGAAAGCTTGGCAGGCCCTTTCCCTGAAAGTGATTCTCGCCAGTCTCTTCTTAGGGCTACATCAACAGCAAACAAACCATAGAGATAGAACTTGAAACTGCTTTATTGTGTCAAGTTTCAAAGAGCTAGCACAAACCGTGTTTGATTTAGAGTTCCAAATACATGTATCCCTATAGGAGAAAACAGAGTGAAACCTCAAAATGAAACCGGTTACTGCCAACGAACGGTTTAACCTAGAAGAACGAAATTTGGCGAGCCAAGTGGGATTCGTGTACTGATCATTACCTGAAAGTTTCATCAAGATTGGGTGAAAAAGTGTGTGCTGAGATTTCAGGCAACTCGTAGTTTTTTGGAAGCTTGGCAGGCCCTTTCGATGAAAGTGATTCTCGCCAGTCTCTGCTTAGGGCTACATCAACAGCAAACAAACCATAGAGATAGAACTTGAAACTGCTTTATTGTGTCAAGTTTCAAAGAGCTAGCACAAACCGTGTTTGATTTAGAGTTCCAAATACATGTATCCCTATAGGAGAAAACAGAGTGAAACCTGAAAATGAAACCGGTTACTGCCAAGGAACGGTTTAACCTAGAAGAACGAAATTTGGCGAGCCAAGTGGGATTGGTGTACTGATCATTACCTGAAAGTTTCATCAAGATTGGGTGAAAAAGGGTGTGCTGAGATTTCAGGCAACTCGTAGTTTTTTGGAAGCTTGGCAGGCCCTTTCCATGAAAGTGATTCTCGCCAGTCTCTGCTTAGGGCTACATCAACAGCAAACAAACCATAGAGATAGAACTTGAAACTTCTTTATTGTGTCAAGTTTCAAAGAGCTAGCACAAACCGTGTTTGATTTAGAGTTCCAAATACATGTATCCCTATAGGAGAAAACAGAGTGAAACCTCAAAATGAAACCTGTTACTGCCAACGAACGGTTTAACCTAGAAGAACGAAAATTGGCGAGCCAAGTGGGATTGGTGTACTGATCATTACCTGAAAGTTTCATCAAGATTGGGTGAAAAAGTGTGTGCTGAGATTTCAGGCAACTCGTAGTTTTTTGGAAGCTTGGCAGGCCCTTTCCATGAAAGTGATTCTCGCCAGTCTCTGCTTAGGGCTACATCAACAGCAAACAAACCATAGAGATAGAACTTGAAACTGCTTTATTGTGTCAAGTTTCAAAGAGCTAGCACAAACCGTGTTTGATTTAGAGTTCCAAATACATGTATCCCTATAGGAGAAAACAGAGTGAAACCTCAAAATGAAACCGGTTACTGCCAACGAACGGTTTAACCTAGAAGAACGAAATTTGGCGAGCCAAGTGGGATTGGTGTACTGATCATTACCTGAAAGTTTCATCAAGATTGGGTGAAAAAGTGTGTGCTGAGATTTCAGGCAACTCGTAGTTTTTTGGAAGCTTGGCAGGCCCTTTCCATGAAAGTGATTCTCGCCAGTCTCTGCTTAGGGCTACATCAACAGCAAACAAACCATAGAGATAGAACTTGAAACTGCTTTATTGTGTCAAGTTTCAAAGAGCTAGCACAAACCGTGTTTGATTTAGAGTTCCAAATACATGTATCCCTATAGGAGAAAACAGAGTGAAACCTGAAAATGAAACCGGTTACTGCCAAGGAACGGTTTAACCTAGAAGAACGAAATTTGGCGAGCCAAGTGGGATTGGTGTACTGATCATTACCTGAAAGTTTCATCAAGATTGGGTGAAAAAGGGTGTGCTGAGATTTCAGGCAACTCGTAGTTTTTTGGAAGCTTGGCAGGCCCTTTCCATGAAAGTGATTCTCGCCAGTCTCTGCTTAGGGCTACATCAACAGCAAACAAACCATAGAGATAGAACTTGAAACTTCTTTATTGTGTCAAGTTTCAAAGAGCTAGCACAAACCGTGTTTGATTTAGAATTCCAAATACATGTATCCCTATAGGAGAAAACAGAGTGAAACCTCAAAATGAAACCGGTTACTGCCAACGAACGGTTTAACCTAGAAGAACGAAATTTGGCGAGCCAAGTGGGATTGGTGTACTGATCATTACCTGAAAGTTTCATCAAGATTGGGTGAAAAAGTGTGTGCTGAGATTTGAGGCAACTCGTAGTTTTTTGGAAGCTTGGCAGGCCCTCTCCATGAAAGTGATTCTCGCCAGTCTCTGCTTAGGGCTACATCAACAGCAAACAAAAGATAGAGATAGAACTTGAAACTGCTTTATCGTGTCAAGTTTCAAAGAGCTAGCACAAACCATGTTTGATTTAGAGTTCCAAATACATGTATCCCTATAGGAGAAAACAGAGTGAAACCTCAAAATGAAACCGGTTACTGCCAACGAACGGTTTAACCTAGAAGAACGAAATTTGGCGAGCCAAGTGGGATTGGTGTAGTGATCATTACCTGAAAGTTTCATCAAGATTGGGTGAAAAAGTGTGTGCTGATATTTCAGGCAACTTGTAGTTTTTTGGAAGCTTGGCAGGCCCTTTCCATGAAAGTGATTCTCGCCAGTCTCTGCTTAGGGCTACATCAACAGCAAATAAACCATAGAGATAGAACTTGAAACTGCTTTATTGTGTCAAGTTTCAAAGAGCTAGCACAAACCGTGTTTGCTTTAGAGTTCCAAATACATGTATCCCTACAGGACAAAACAGAGTGAAACCTCAAAATGGAACCGGTTACTGCCAACGAACGGTTTAACCTAGAAGAACGAAATTTGGCGAGCCAAGTGGGATTGGTGTACTGATCATTACCTGAAAGTTTCATCAAGATTGGGTGAAAAAGTGTGTGCTGAGATTTCAGGCAACTCGTAGTTTTTTGGAAGCTTGGCAGGCCCTTTCCATGAAAGTGATTCTCGCCAGTCTCTGCTTAGGGCTACATCAACAGCAAACAAACCATAGAGATAGAACTTGAAACTGCTTTATTGTGTCAAGTTTCAAAGAGCTACCACAAACCGTGTTTGATTTAGAGTTCCAAATACATGTATCCCTACAGGAGAAAACAGAGTGAAACCTCAAAATGGAACCGGTTACCTCCAACGAACGGTTTAACCTAGAAGAACGAAATTTGGCGAGCCAAGTGGGATTGGTGTACTGATCATTACCTGAAAGTTTCATCAAGATTGGGTGAAAAAGTGTGTGCTGAGATTTCAGGCAACTCGTAGTTTTTTGGAAGCTTGGCAGGCCCTCTCCATGAAAGTGATTCTCGCCAGTCTCTGCTTAGGGCTACATCAACAGCAAACAAACCATAGAGATAGAACTTGAAACTGCTTTATTGTGTCAAGTTTCAAAGAGCTAGCACAAACCGTGTTTGATTTAGAGTTCCAAATACATGTATCCCTATAGGAGAAAACAGAGTGAAACCTCAAAATGAAACCGGTTACTGCCAACGAACGGTTTAACCTAGAAGAACGAAATTTGGCGAGCCAAGTGGGATTGGTGTACTGATCATTACCTGAAAGTTTCATCAAGATTGGGTGAAAAAGTGTGTGCTGAGATTTCAGGCAACTCGTAGTTTTTTGGAAGCTTGGCAGGCCCTTTCCATGAAAGTGATTCTCGCCAGTCTCTGCTTAGGGCTACATCAACAGCAAACAAACCATAGAGATAGAACTTGAAACTGCTTTATTGTGTCAAGTTTCAAAGAGCTACCACAAACCGTGTTTGATTTAGAGTTCCAAATACATGTATCCCTATAGGAGAAAACAGAGTGAAACCTCAAAATGAAACCGGTTACTGCCAACGAACGGTTTAACCTAGAAGAACGAAATTTGGCGAGCCAAGTGGGATTGGTGTACTGATCATTACCTGAAAGTTTCATCAAGATTGGGTGAAAAAGTGTGTGCTGAGATTTCAGGCAACTCGTAGTTTTTTGGAAGCTTGGCAGGCCCTTTCCATGAAAGTGATTCTCGCCAGTCTCTGCTTAGGGCTACATCAACAGTAAACAAACCATAGTGATAGAACTTGAAACTGCTTTATTGTGTCAAGTTTCAAAGAGCTAGCACAAACCGTGTTTGATTTAGAGTTCCAAATACATGTATCCCTATAGGAGAAAACAGAGTGAAACCTCAAAATGAAACCGGTTACTGCCAACGAACGGTTTAACCTAGAAGAACGAAATTTGGCGAGCCAAGTGGGATTGGTGTACTGATCATTACCTGAAAGGTTCATCAAGATTGGGTGAAAAAGTGTGTGCTGAGATTTCAGGCAACTCGTAGTTTTTTGGAAGCTTGGCAGGCCCTTTCCCTGAAAGTGATTCTCGCCAGTCTCTGCTTAGGGCTACATCAACAGCAAACAAACCATAGAGATAGAACTTGAAACTGCTTTATTGTGTCAAGTTTCAAAGAGCTAGCACAAACCGTGTTTGATTTAGAGTTCCAAATATATGTATCCGTATAGGAGAAAACAGAGTGAAACCTCAAAATGAAACCGGTTAATGCCAAGGAACGGTTTAACCTAGAAGAACGAAATTTGGCGAGCCAAGTGGGATTGGTGTACTGATCATTACCTGAAAGTTTCATCAAGATTGGGTGAAAAAGGGTGTGCTGAGATTTCAGGCAACTCGTAGTTTTTTGGAAGCTTGGCAGGCCCTTTCCATGAAAGTGATTCTCGCCAGTCTCTGCTTAGGGCTACATCAACAGCAAACAAACCATAGAGATAGAACTTGAAACTGCTTTATTGTGTCAAGTTTCAAAGAGCTAGCACAAACCGTGTTTGATTTAGAGTTCCAAATACATGTATCCCTATAGGAGAAAACAGAGTGAAACCTCAAAATGAAACCGGTTACTGCCAAGGAACGTTTTAACATAGAAGAACGAAATTTGGCGAGCCAAGTGGGATTGGTGTACTGATCATTACCTGAAAGTTTCATCAAGATTGGGTGAAAAAATGTTTGCTGAGATTTCAGGCAACTCGTAGTTTTTTGGAAGCTTGGCAGGCCCTTTCCATGAAAGTGATTCTCGCCAGTCTCTGCTTAGGGCTACATCAACAGCAAACAAACCATAGAGATAGAACTTGAAACTGCTTTATTGTGTCAAGTTTCAAAGAGCTAGCACAAACCGTGTTTGATTTAGAGTTCCAAATACATGTATCCCTACAGGAGAAAACAGAGTGAAACCTCAAAATGAAACCGGTTACTGCCAAGGAACGGTTTAACCTAGAAGAACGAAATTTGGCGAGCCAAGTGGGATTGGTGTACTGATCATTACCTGAAAGGTTCATCAAGATTGGGTGAAAAAGGGTGTGCTGAAATTTCAGGCAACTCGGAGTTTTTTGGAAGCTTGGCAGGCCCTTTCCATGAAAGTGATTCTCGCCAGTCTCTGCTTAGGGCTACATCAACAGCAAACAAACCATAGAGATAGAACTTGAAACTGCTTTATTGTGTCAAGTTTCAAAGAGCTAGCACAAACCGTGTTTGATTTAGAGTTCCAAATACATGTATCCCTATAGGAGAAAACAGAGTGAAACCTCAAAATGAAACCGGTTACTGCCAAGGAACGTTTTAACCTAGAAGAACAAAATTTGGCGAGCCAAGTGGGATTGGTGTACTTATCATTACCTGAAAGTTTCATCAAGATTGGGTGAAAAAGTGTGTGCTGAGATTTCAGGCAACTCGTAGTTTTTTGGAAGCTTGGCAGGCCCTTTCCCTGAAAGTGATTCTCGCCAGTCTCTGCTTAGGGCTACATCAACAGCAAACAAACCATAGAGATAGAACTTGAAACTGCTTTATTGTGTCAAGTTTCAAAGAGCTACCACAAACCGTGTTTGATTTAGAGTTCCAAATACATGTATCCCTACAGGAGAAAACAGAGTGAAACCTCAAAATGGAACCGGTTACTGCCAACGAACGGTTTAACCTAGAAGAACGAAATTTGGCGAGCCAAGTGGGATTGGTGTACTGATCATTACCTGAAAGTTTCATCAAGATTGGGTGAAAAAGTGTGTGCTGAGATTTCAGGCAACTCGTAGTTTTTTGGAAGCTTGGCAGGCCCTTTCCATGAAAGTGATTCTCGCCAGTCTCTGCTTAGGGCTACATCAACAGCAAACAAACCATAGAGATAGAACTTGAAACTGCTTTATTGTGTCAAGTTTCAAAGAGCTAGCACAAACCGTGTTTGATTTAGAGTTCCAAATACATGTATCCCTATAGGAGAAAACAGAGTGAAACCTCAAAATGAAACCGGTTACTGCCAAGGAACGTTTTAACCTAGAAGAACGAAATTTGGCGAGCCAAGTGGGATTGGTGTACTGATCATTACCTGAAAGTTTCATCAAGATTGGGTGAAAAAGTGTGTGCTGAGATTTCAGGCAACTCGTAGTTTTTTGGAAGCTTGGCAGGCCCTTTCCCTGAAAGTGATTCTCGCCAGTCTCTGCTTAGGGCTACATCAACAGCAAACAAACCATAGAGATAGAACTTGAAACTGCTTTATTGTGTCAAGTTTCAAAGAGCTACCACAAACCGTGTTTGATTTAGAGTTCCAAATACATGTATCCCTACAGGAGAAAACAGAGTGAAACCTCAAAATGGAACCGGTTACTGCCAACGAACGGTTTAACCTAGAAGAACGAAATTTGGCGAGCAAAGTGGGATCGGTGTACTGATCATTACCTGAAAGTTTCATCAAGATTGGGTGAAAAAGTGTGTGCTGAGATTTCAGGCAACTCGTAGTTTTTTGGAAGCTTGGCAGGCCCTTTCCATGAAAGTGATTCTCGCCAGTCTCTGCTTAGGGCTACATCAACAGCAAACAAACCATAGAGATAGAACTTGAAACTGCTTTATTGTGTCAAGTTTCAAAGAGCTACCACAAACCGTGTTTGATTTAGAGTTCCAAATACATGTATCCCTATAGGAGAAAACAGAGTGAAACCTCAAAATGAAACCGGTTACTGCCAACGAACGGTTTAACCTAGAAGAACGAAATTTGGCGAGCCAAGTGGGATTGGTGTACTGATCATTACCTGAAAGTTTCATCAAGATTGGGTGAAAAAGTGTGTGCTGAGATTTCAGGCAACTCGTAGTTTTTTGGAAGCTTGGCAGGCCCTTTCCATGAAAGTGATTCTCGCCAGTCTCTGCTTAGGGCTACATCAACAGCAAACAAACCATAGTGATAGAACTTGAAACTGCTTTATTGTGTCAAGTTTCAAAGAGCTAGCACAAACCGTGTTTGATTTAGAGTTCCAAATACATGTATCCCTATAGGAGAAAACAGAGTGAAACCTCAAAATGAAACCGGTTACTGCCAACGAACGGTTTAACCTAGAAGAACGAAATTTGGCGAGCCAAGTGGGATTGGTGTACTGATCATTACCTGAAAGGTTCATCAAGATTGGGTGAAAAAGTGTGTGCTGAGATTTCAGGCAACTCGTAGTTTTTTGGAAGCTTGGCAGGCCCTTTCCCTGAAAGTGATTCTCGCCAGTCTCTGCTTAGGGCTACATCAACAGCAAACAAACCATAGAGATAGAACTTGAAACTGCTTTATTGTGTCAAGTTTCAAAGAGCTAGCACAAACCGTGTTTGATTTAGAGTTCCAAATACATGTATCCATATAGGAGAAAACAGAGTGAAACCTCAAAATGAAACCGGTTAATGCCAAGGAACGGTTTAACCTAGAAGAACGAAATTTGGCGAGCCAAGTGGGATTGGTGTACTGATCATTACCTGAAAGTTTCATCAAGATTGGGTGAAAAAGGGTGTGCTGAGATTTCAGGCAACTCGTAGTTTTTTGGAAGCTTGGCAGGCCCTTTCCATGAAAGTGATTCTCGCCAGTCTCTGCTTAGGGCTACATCAACAGCAAACAAACCATAGAGATAGAACTTGAAACTGCTTTATTGTGTCAAGTTTCAAAGAGCTAGCACAAACCGTGTTTGATTTAGAGTTCCAAATACATGTATCCCTATAGGAGAAAACAGAGTGAAACCTCAAAATGAAACCGGTTACTGCCAACGAACGGTTTAACCTAGAAGAAAGAAATTTGGCCAGCCAAGTGGGATTGGTGTACTGATCATTACCTGAAAGTTTCATCAAGATTGGGTGAAAAAGTGTGTGCTGAGATTTCAGGCAACTCGTAGTTTTTTGGAAGCTTGGCAGGCCCTTTCCATGAAAGTGATTCTCGCCAGTCTCTGCTTAGGGCTACATCAACAGCAAACAAACCATAGTGATAGAACTTGAAACTGCTTTATTGTGTCAAGTTTCAAAGAGCTAGCACAAACCGTGTTTGATTTAGAGTTCCAAATACATGTATCCCTATAGGAGAAAACAGAGTGAAACCTCAAAATGAAACCGGTTACTGCCAACGAACGGTTTAACCTAGAAGAACGAAATTTGGCGAGCCAAGTGGGATTGGTGTACTGATCATTACCTGAAAGGTTCATCAAGATTGGGTGAAAAAGTGTGTGCTGAGATTTCAGGCAACTCGTAGTTTTTTGGAAGCTTGGCAGGCCCTTTCCCTGAAAGTGATTCTCGCCAGTCTCTGCTTAGGGCTACATCAACAGCAAACAAACCATAGAGATAGAACTTGAAACTGCTTTATTGTGTCAAGTTTCAAAGAGCTAGCACAAACCGTGTTTGATTTAGAGTTCCAAATACATGTATCCATATAGGAGAAAACAGAGTGAAACCTCAAAATGAAACCGGTTAATGCCAAGGAACGGTTTAACCTAGAAGAACGAAATTTGGCGAGCCAAGTGGGATTGGTGTACTGATCATTACCTGAAAGTTTCATCAAGATTGGGTGAAAAAGGGTGTGCTGAGATTTCAGGCAACTCGTAGTTTTTTGGAAGCTTGGCAGGCCCTTTCCATGAAAGTGATTCTCGCCAGTCTCTGCTTAGGGCTACATCAACAGCAAACAAACCATAGAGATAGAACTTGAAACTGCTTTATTGTGTCAAGTTTCAAAGAGCTAGCACAAACCGTGTTTGATTTAGAGTTCCAAATACATGTATCCCTATAGGAGAAAACAGAGTGAAACCTCAAAATGAAACCGGTTACTGCCAACGAACGGTTTAACCTAGAAGAACGAAATTTGGCGAGCCAAGTGGGATTGGTGTACTGATCATTACCTGAAAGTTTCATCAAGATTGGGTGAAAAAGTGTGTGCTGAGATTTCAGGCAACTCGTAGTTTTTTGGAAGCTTGGCAGGCCCTTTCCATGAAAGTGATTCTCGCCAGTCTCTGCTTAGGGCTACATCAACAGCAAACAAACCATAGTGATAGAACTTGAAACTGCTTTATTGTGTCAAGTTTCAAAGAGCTAGCACAAACCGTGTTTGATTTAGAGTTCCAAATACATGTATCCCTATAGGAGAAAACAGAGTGAAACCTCAAAATGAAACCGGTTACTGCCAACGAACGGTTTAACCTAGAAGAACGAAATTTGGCGAGCCAAGTGGGATTGGTGTACTGATCATTACCTGAAAGGTTCATCAAGATTGGGTGAAAAAGTGTGTGCTGAGATTTCAGGCAACTCGTAGTTTTTTGGAAGCTTGGCAGGCCCTTTCCCTGAAAGTGATTCTCGCCAGTCTCTGCTTAGGGCTACATCAACAGCAAACAAACCATAGAGATAGAACTTGAAACTGCTTTATTGTGTCAAGTTTCAAAGAGCTAGCACAAACCGTGTTTGATTTAGAGTTCCAAATACATGTATCCATATAGGAGAAAACAGAGTGAAACCTCAAAATGAAACCGGTTAATGCCAAGGAACGGTTTAACCTAGAAGAACGAAATTTGGCGAGCCAAGTGGGATTGGTGTACTGATCATTACCTGAAAGTTTCATCAAGATTGGGTGAAAAAGGGTGTGCTGAGATTTCAGGCAACTCGTAGTTTTTTGGAAGCTTGGCAGGCCCTTTCCATGAAAGTGATTCTCGCCAGTCTCTGCTTAGGGCTACATCAACAGCAAACAAACCATAGAGATAGAACTTGAAACTGCTTTATTGTGTCAAGTTTCAAAGAGCTAGCACAAACCGTGTTTGATTTAGAGTTCCAAATACATGTATCCCTATAGGAGAAAACAGAGTGAAACCTCAAAATGAAACCGGTTACTGCCAACGAACGGTTTAACCTAGAAGAAAGAAATTTGGCCAGCCAAGTGGGATTGGTGTACTGATCATTACCTGAAAGTTTCATCAAGATTGGGTGAAAAAGTGTGTGCTGAGATTTCAGGCAACTCGTAGTTTTTTGGAAGCTTGGCAGGCCCTTTCCATGAAAGTGATTCTCGCCAGTCTCTGCTTAGGGCTACATCAACAGCAAACAAACCATAGAGATAGAACTTGAAACTGCTTTATTGTGTCAAGTTTCAAAGAGCTAGCACAAACCGTGTTTGATTTAGAGTTCCAAATACATGTATGCCTATAGGAGAAAACAGAGTGAAACCTCAAAATGAAACCGGTTACTGCCAAGGAACGGTTTAACCTAGAAAAACGAAATTTGGCAAGCCAAGTGGGATTGGTGTACTGATCATTACCTGAAAGGTTCATCAAGATTGGGTGAAAAAGGGTGTGCTGAGATTTCAGGCAACTCGTAGTTTTTTGGATGCTTGGCAGGCCCTTTCCCTGAAGTGATTCTCGCCAGTCTCTGCTTAGGGCTACATCAACAGCAAACAAACGATAGAGATAGAACTTGAAACTGCTTTATTGTGTCAAGTTTCAAAGAGCTAGCACAAACCGTGTTTGATTTAGAGTTCCAAATACATGTATCCCTACAGGAGAAAACAGAGTGAAACCTCAAAATGAAACCGGTTATTGCCAAGGAACGGTATAACCTAGAAGAACGAAATTTGGCGAGCCAAGTGGGATTGGTGTACTGATCATTACCTGAAAGGTTCATCAAGATTGGGTGAAAAAGGGTGTGCTGAGATTTCAGGCAACTCGTAGTTTTTTGGATGCTTGGCAGGCCCTTTCCCTGAAAGTGATTCTCGCCAGTCTCTGCTTAGGGCTACATCAACAGCAAACAAACGATAGAGATAGAACTTGAAACTGCTTTATTGTGTCAAGTTTCAAAGAGCTAGCACAAACCGTGTTTGATTTAGAGTTCCAAATACATGTATCCCTACAGGAGAAAACAGAGTGAAACCTCAAAATGAAACCGGTTACTGCCAAGGAACGGTTTAACCTAGAAGAACGAAATTTGGCGAGCCAAGTGGGATTGGTGTACTGATCATTACCTGAAAGTTTCATCAAGATTGGGTGAAAAAGTGTGTGCTGAGATTTCAGGCAACTCGTAGTTTTTTGGAAGCTTGGCAGGCCCTTTCCATGAAAGTGATTCTCGCCAGTCTCTGCTTAGGGCTACATCAACAGCAAACAAACCATAGAGATAGAACTTGAAACTGCTTTATTGTGTCAAGTTTCAAAGAGCTAGCACAAACCGTGTTTGATTTAGAGTTCCAAATACATGTATCCCTATAGGAGAAAACAGAGTGAAACCTCAAAATGAAACCGGTTACTGCCAACGAACGGTTTAACCTAGAAGAACGAAATTTGGCGAGCCAAGTGGGATTGGTGTACTGATCATTACCTGAAAGTTTCATCAAGATTGGGTGAAAAAGTGTGTGCTGAGATTTCAGGCAACTCGTAGTTTTTTGGAAGCTTGGCAGGCCCTTTCCATGAAAGTGATTCTCGCCAGTCTCTGCTTAGGGCTACATCAACAGCAAACAAACCATAGTGATAGAACTTGAAACTGCTTTATTGGGTCAAGTTTCAAAGAGCTAGCACAAACCGTGTTTGATTTAGAGTTCCAAATACATGTATCCCTATAGGAGAAAACAGAGTGAAACCTCAAAATGAAACCGGTTACTGCCAACGAACGGTTTAACCTAGAAGAACGAAATTTGGCGAGCCAAGTGGGATTGGTGTACTGATCATTACCTGAAAGTTTCATCAAGATTGGGTGAAAAAGTGTGTGCTGAGATTTCAGGCAACTCGTAGTTTTTTGGAAGCTTGGCAGGCCCTTTCCCTGAAAGTGATTCTCGCCAGTCTCTGCTTAGGGCTACATCAACAGCAAACAAACCGTAGAGATAGAACTTGAAACTGCTTTATTGTGTCAAGTTTCAAAGAGCTAGCACAAACCGTGTTTGATTTAGAGTTCCAAATACATGTATCCCTATAGGAGAAAACAGAGTGAAACCTCAAAATGAAACCGGTTACTGCCAACGAACGGTTTAACCTAGAAGAACGAAATTTGGCGAGCCAAGTGGGATTGGTGTACTGATCATTACCTGAAAGTTTCATCAAGATTGGGTGAAAAAGTGTGTGCTGAGATTTCAGGCAACTCGTAGTTTTTTGGAAGCTTGGCAGGCCCTTTCCATGAAAGTGATTCTCGCCAGTCTCTGCTTAGGGCTACATCAACAGCAAACAAACCATAGTGATAGAACTTGAAATTGCTTTATTGTGTCAAGTTTTCAAAGAGCTAGCACAAACCGTGTTTGATTTAGAGTTCCA